>NW_027618318.1:2500-50000 GCF_964187855.1 Myxine glutinosa
GATGGCGCCCATACCACGTGACCTATGACGTCATAATTAGCATTACAAAATTCTAGGAGCCGAGACGATCATTTGATGAAAATTTCCTGTCAATCCGACCAGCGGTTGCTGAGAAAATTAATTATGAATTTTTCGGATGTGCAAAATAGGGCGGAAGAATAATAAGAAAAACTCTAGCAGTAATAATAGGTTACTCTCCATTTCATGGAGAGTAAACCTAATATGATGTTGGAGTGACGTAAAGTCACAAATAATGACGTTCGCTGAACTGAAATTTACTCTAGAAGATATATATATATATATATATATATATATATATATATATATATATATATAGCAAAACCTTTATGGCAAGGATGGATACCTGCACATTTAATCTCCCCAAAAGGCTTTAACGGTGTGCGTTTAGACCAACCTTGGCCTTAGCTGCTGCTGCTGCAAGCGCAGCTGTGGCTGCAGTAGCAATGGTCTCAGCAGGCATGGAACAATCCCCCTTTGATGCACGAAGGCCTTCAATCATTCCCTTTGACTGCCAATTGTCATCTGCCAGTCCTGCAACAAAGATTTTTAAAAAATTGTACCTTCGTGCAAAACTGATATGCTGAATTTGTCAAAAGATACATCTCAAAATTCATCAGTGCAGAAGGTGGTTAAAGGGGGTGACGGAAACAAAAACAAAAAACACAACAGATTCCAGATTTATCCTTTACTCCCATCTCTTGCAACTATTGGGGAAGCTTTTTGTGGTGGTTGCACTCCCAATGCAAGTCGGGTGCCAAATCTTCCCCATTCTTCCATGTGGCCTGAATTAGTTGGGGCAGCACTCTGACCTGCTTTCTCTCTTTTTTCTCTGACTCTAACTCCGTCTTGGCCCTGATTTCATGAAGGCGAGGGTATACCACCCTGGATGTGGGGGATATATGGGTCCCTCCCAGGAAATCTATTGGCTGTCTCCATGCTGCGGGCTTGTTTGAAAGAACTGTCTGGGACTATGCAACAACTCCCATCTCTGCCATCATTGGACCCCAATCTCAGCAAAGTATCATTGCACGCATGTGGACGCACATCAACTCACCTGAATCTTTCCCTTCTTCCTCCAACGGCTCCTCGGAATCGCCCCCTTGTTCTTTCACACCAGGGCTTGCAATACTCTGCCACATGGGAATTTGGACAAAATTAAGTTTTACAACATAAATAGAAAAGCAACAGGAAGAAACAAAGAAAGAAAAAGACTACGGTAATATATGAAAAATCACATGGTGATTAAAAAAAAAGTTTTAATTTATTTCAATAGTTAAATACTAATAATAATAACTTTCCACAATTAATAACTTTCTACAGGTCGCACAAGATCTGCCAGCAACCCTCTTATGGTTAAAGTGCCAAAATCTAGGCTCTCTGCTCACCTTCACTCTTTCATTCCCCTTTTCTCCCGCCTCTGGAACAAATTCACCCACTCCCTTCAATCCCACTCCTCCCTCCAGGTCTTTAAAACAGCTGCTCACCACCAACTCTTATCTTCCCCCATCCAAAACCTTGATCTTTTCTACCCCCGCTAATTCACCCCAGATTCACTTTTTTCAAATTCCAACTTCTTTCCAGGAAGTCCTTGCAGTTTCCATATGTTTTATACCTCTCCCACCTCCGCCCAAGCCATCTCCCTCCCACATTTCTCTCGATGTCCCTGCTCGATGTTGAGTTTGTGTCCTTCCCCCTCTCTCCCCATCTTGTCTACCGCTCCCCTTATTTTGTGTTATATGTGTCGGTTTGACTTTTTGTGTGATTAATGTTAGCTCTTTCACGAGCCTCGATCTTGTATACAAAAAAAAAAAAAAAATCATTAAACAACAAGGATTACACAAGAATAAAATGGTTAGGTTATCCGCCATAAAATATCACAAAGTACTGGAATTTCAGGCATTAACCTTCAACGTTCATCGACGAATGGTAAGGCTCAAAAGGGTCAGACCATGGTGATCTCTTATGGCGGATAACTAACCACTTTTACCTCCGCCGCCAAAGGTAGACGGAGGTTATATTTTCACTACTGTCTGTCTGTGAGCAGGATATCTCAAAAGGTTATGGACTGATTCGGACGAAACTTGGTGGACAGGGTGTGTGTGACAAGGACGTATTAATTAGATTTTGGTTAAGGTCCAGATGCAGATTTAGCCCATCAGTGTCAGTCGGATGCAGTGTCAATGGTAGACTGTTCAACCTGGCGGAGGAATGCACTCTACCAGGTAACGTTTTAGTATTCTCGTGATTTTAATCATTTGTGCTGCCAACGCAGACACCGACTTATTTGCTAGAATTAACAACTTTTTTATCCATCAACAAAAATGACAAATTAGCAACATAGGGAAGGCCCTGGGAGGAGTATAAGCAGAGTGACAATCAGATGGAGATGACTATTTGAAAAATGAACTGGATGGAGTACAATGCCCACAAATTGCATTGAACATTACTAGAATGGACCGTTATGAGGAGAGACTTTCATCCTGCAGTGGACCAAATAGGATGGATCAAGTGGACCAAATAGGCATCCTGCAGTGGACCCCGTCTTCTCCTCTCCTTTCAAGACTGGAGTACCCCAAGGCAGTGTTCTGGATCTAGACCCCCCATCTTATTCCCAATTTTCATCAATGATCTCACTGACTCTATGGAAAATCCTTTTATCTTTTTACTGATAACTACACTCTCTGCCGTAACATCCCTCATCCTTATGACAAACAGGCTGTAGCCTCTTCATTCTCCTAAGACATTGAAAAAAAAAATCACAAACTGGTCAAACACGTGGAATGTGTCTTTCAATCCTGAGAAATCCCACACACTCTCTCTCTTCAAAAGGACAATACTACAAATCCTCTGATGTAATTTCTAAACAACCATCTCAAAGAGGTTCAGTCACCAAAACTCTTGGGTCTCACTCTCAGCCATGATCTCTCTTGGGTAAGCCATGTTTCAAAGTTAGCCTCCAAAGCCAGATGCTGACTGGGCATCCTCCGTCGTGCAAAGTCCTTCCTTCGCACACTGCGCTCCAATCCACCTCCAAGGCTTTGCAGCTTGATGGAGTATTTCTCTCCCCATTGGGCTGGCTCCCCTGCCCCATGTCTTGCCCAGCTTGATGCCATGAAAACCAAGGCTTTCAAGATCATAGGAATATCTGGCAATGAAAGTGAATCTATGGGCCTATCGCTTCGCAATCGCTGGCAGGTTGGCGATATCTCTGTCTTCTTCCGCCTCATTTCTGGCCTTGCACCCTCTGCCCTGTCCGTGACTTGTCCCCCCAGGTATCTGCAGGACACACGCGGTCTACCAGCAACCCCCACCTGGTGAAACTGCCTAAATCCAGAACCACTGCTCACCTCCACCAATTTATTCCTCTCTTTTCCTACCTGTGGAATCAACTTCCACATTCTCTTCAATCTCATTATTTCTTCCAGGTCTTCAAGGCAGCTGTTCACCACCATATCAAGTCATCCCTGATCCAAAACCATGATATTTTCCACACCCGTTAACCACCCACAACCCTCCCAAAATTGTGCTTGGGTATCCACCATGCCCACCCCTTGCGTTTTCGCCTAACCCTCATCATTACCTGCATCTCTTGTTTGTCCATCCCCCTCTACTTTCTTCCTCCGCCATGCTGTTGGCGTTTCCCCTTTCTCCTGCTGTTCCCTTTGCTATGTTGTGTCCGGATCTGTTCTGTGTCCTAGCTCTTCCACGAGCCTAGACCAGGTATTTTAAAAAACAGAAAAAAAAGTGGTCACAATTTAAAAATACAACATTCCAGCAATAAAAACGTTTCTGGCAATTCCAAACACTGTTGCAAATGAACCAAATAGGCTAAATAAGCAATTATCATTTGCAATTTAATGTCAAAACCCCAAATGCCATTTCTGGAGGCAGAAGTTTGAAATTGCTTCATAATCACACAAATAAGTGCGCCCACTTGGCAACAAACAAAATTAGAAACGTTTACCTGAGTGTGACCATCATGGTGCTCTTTCTCCATTTCACCTTGTTGGTGTGCTTCCTCTACAAAACGAAATGAGGACAACAAGGCCACATTATAAAAGGTTGCATCCATTAATACTCCCATTCTTACTCTCCAGACATGCAAAATAAGATATAGAAAAATCGTATCACAACCTACGTTTACAATGGTCGGTTGGGTGGCCAGACACATACCTGGCTGGTCTCCATCCACTTGAGGACCTTGAGTCACTGACGCATCGTCTCCTGCCAAAACCATATTCGGGACTTCCTGATCTGCATCACGGATGTTGGACATCGGTACAGTCCCAGCAAGTTGCGAGAACTCCTCTTTTTAATGGATTTTGGCAGGGAGTTAGGGATAAAAAAGAGATTTGCTTCCTAAAAATGTAAAGTATGTTAAACATAGAATTTTCAGTTCAGATTCAAAAGGCAAACGAGAATGCACTCAAGGGAGGTGCTGCGCCTCACGCCATCTTATTTCTCTTTTAAGAAATCATGATTGATTTGTGACTTGATTTATCATATTGTTGCGGATTTGAGAATCCTGTGTTTTTTTAATTGTTGTAAGTGTCATGAATCGTGTTGTAAATATCACCCTCCGTAGTGTAAAGGTCAGAGGTCGTCCTCCTAGTTAATCCATATATATGCACGTAGCAAATCATATATCCTTCTAAATAGTTATCTCCTTATTCTATGTTGTTAAGGCTGTGTCTTCCATTAATTGACACTGCATTGCGCCGAATTCAAATGAGGTAGAATCCCCTGTGTAGTGCGAAGCCTCAATTGCCAACTGCAATTGCCTCCATTGAGCACGCGGTCGGTTCGGAGAAGAAGGTGGGAGGAGTCGACCAAGCGCCAGGAACAAGGCGTGGCTTTGCCAACGCCTCATCAAGGGGCGGGATCGGTGAGCCCTCGCGACCAATCCAGGCCGAGGCGAGCTCACCGATGGGCGTTTCAACAAGGCCGGCGGCTTGATCGCCAGGCGCCTTATAAAAGGAAGTTGGGAGGGACTGAGAAAGGAGATGAATAACCCGTCCCGCGACGCCCCCAGAAAGATGAGTCATTGAGTCCTTGGAGAGTACGCGACGCACCCCACCTGAGACGAGTTGAGGAGGGAGATAGAAGCACGCAGGAGCTTTGAAACTACCGCAGCTCTGAAACCATCGCAGCTTTGGGACCATCGAAGCTTTGAGACCACCGCAGTCGTGACCACGGCAGCTTTGAGCTTTTGCGAAGCGACGCCGCCGGGCGAACTCGATTGAGGAAGGGCGGCGGCTGCTCACTCCCGGCCCGGCCGTCCTCCCGTGTCCAGCCGAACCTTCCTCCCCTTCCAGTCATCCGTGCCTGGCCTCATCCATCCATTCGTGTGAGTCTGACCGTAGTCTGTCTTTTGTCTTGTCCTGGGGTTAAGTAAGACTGTTTAGGTAAGTTAATAACTGCACTGTGTCTTCTGGTTCTTCCATCCTTCTATCTTTATTTTATTATCCTTCCTTCTCCTTGGTTTCTTTGATTGTGTACATATTAGTAATAAATTATATTTGTATTTCCTACCTTTGTTCTTCTTCTTCATGCTCATCCAGTCGCTTTAGTGATTTCGCCATTGGACACCTGTGGCACGATTTGGCCAACGAATAGGAATCGGGTCTAGTTCTTGTTAATAGTTCGTGCCGCGGTTGCTAAACCGCTCGGCAATTAACATCTGTCCGCGGTTGCGAACGGGGTTGCGCCCCTGCCTCTCCGGAGGGAGCTGTGCAGCGACAGGACTCACGTCGGTCAGTCACAAACAAGGGGACTAATCCCCCCTTCTTAAGGGGAAGAAGGCCGACATAGAGATCTGCAACAATATTAAACAAACATTTTAGAAGTGAACCAACTTTCTGCATGCATGTTGCTAGTGTGTAGATGCAGAGAGAGAAAATTTATTAAATTCTATTGACTCTATCTCTTAATACGACTTACAGTTTTAGTATCTCATACAGTATTACAATTTGTTTTGGGTATTAATGTTTAATTTTACTGCGAGGCACTGCACTTTCTTTTTATCACTTTTTGCACTGCAATCTCATTTATTCTGGCTTCTGACTGACTTTTTATCCCTGCTTAGTGGCAGCTGACATTTATGCTGCTTGGTCATGGCTGCTCTTCGTCTGAATAGAGATTGCCTGACTTTTGAAAGTCACCTCTCCCTCTCAACTGGAGTCTATTGAGCTCTTTGTGCCTGCTTACTCTTCCAATGTGCTTCATGTCTCTGTTTGGTGCATGAGTATTGCGATCAACACGTCTGTCGGCAGAATAACCCGACAATATGAGCAATTAGAATCGCTATGTCTGACACAGAGCTTCATATTGTACACACAGAGGCAAGTGCCTAATAGTCACATGCCGGCCTATGGCTGTGACGTAAGCAAATATAATCTTGTACTAAATATAATTGTATATTTTCCCTTGTGAGCTCAGCGTTGAACTCGTCCCAGATATTCACCATGTAAAGTTCTATGCCAAATATGACAATTCTAGATGCCCTTGTTGTCCAATTATTATGCTGACAAACAGACAAACACACAGACAAGATCATCACAATGTGTACTCACATGCTTGGCATATTAAAATACTCTGCTTGTTTGCATTTTCTTTTCTTTCTTTTTTCCTGTAGCAATATTAAAAAACGGCATAATCTGATCTGACCTTCCAATTAAAGCTGACCGTTTATAGCGACGAATGGGGCGGCTAAAGCATTTATAAATGAGAAGGACCGGCGTCCCATTGAGAAAAGTTCCACATACTCATCAAAGACTATGAATTCAAAAGCAGGCCAACATAATGACCAAAAGGATATGCATTTTAGAAATTCGGAGAGGAAAAAAAAAACTGTAAACAAAAATAAATTGCTAAACATGTGAAGTAATGTTTACACCCTTATTTTCCATACATCCTTGTTCTCCCCTACATGAGCATTTATTCCCCATTTCTCAATTTTAATTTCCTTCCGCATTGCACCCAACCCCTTCCACTCCCACATTCGCTTTTGTGAACAGAATATGTAGATTGAGCCCTTTGCTCAGACAAATTACATATATGACTAGAACGGCACTCTGGAGGAGAGCATACCTCCGCCAGGCTGAACAATTTGTTTTGTATCCCACTGATGGGCCGGATCTGGATTCGGACCTGAACCAAAATCTAATCGGCTTGTTTTTGTCACCTTACCAACTCGTCCACCAAGTTTAGTCATAACTCGTCCATAACTTTTTAAAATATAATGTTATATATCACTTTTCGACCAATCTCTCAATGGTGAAGAATCACTTAAAAATTAAATAATTCTCGTATTTGAATCCATATTCAGATCTTCACCAAAATCGCATCAATTCTTCCTTGTCACACACCCAACCTGTCCACCAAGTTTCGTCAAAATCCGTCTATAACTTTTTGAGATATCCTGCTATGTATCGTTTTTGGCCCAATCTCCCAATGGTGAAGATTCACTTAAAAAATTCAACGAGCCGGATCCGAATCCAGATCTCCACCAAAATCTAAACATTTCGTCCTTGTCACATACAGTCACGTGAAAAAGTAAGTACACCCCATGTAAAGTTTTGACTTTTTCAACATATTTCAACATACAGCTATTTGATCTTCATTTCAACAATATTGACAGATAAAGGTGATATAATATAGCAAATATCATGAAACATTTACATTTTGTAGTCCATTGTATAATTTAAATAAACATATTTGCAAATTTTGCATGTGGAAAAAGTAAGTACACCCCTACATTTATCACTACTTCAAATACATAAAATTAGAATCAGGTGCACCAGCTCAGGTGCAAATGATTAGAACATTGTTAGAGAGGATCTTGGAGGAACCTGTCTTATTTAAACCTCAGACATTTAGTTTGGTTTGCTCTTTGTTGTTGAAGTGTGCGGCATCACCATGCCCAGATCAAAAAAGCTCTCTGGGGCCTTCAGAAAGAAGGTTATAGATGCCTTCGAGTCTGGGAAGGGATTTAAAAAGATCTCCAAACAATTTGAAATCAATCATTCGACTGTCCGGAAGATCATCTACAAGTGGAGAAGATTCCAAACAACTGCCAACTTGTTCAGGCCAGGTCGCCCCAGCAAGTTCAGCCCGAGAGCAGACCGCAAGATGCTGAAAGAAGTCTCCAAGAACCCCAGAATGTCATCACGGGACCTACAGGTAGCTCTGGCCACTGTTGATGTCAAAGTGCACGAGTCTACCATTAGAAAGAGGCTGCACAAATTTGATCGACATGGGAGGTGTGCCAGAAGGAAACCTTTGCTGTCCAGAAAGAACATCAGGGCAAGACTAAAGTTTGCCAATGAACACCTCGGTAAATACCAGCACTTCTGGAACAATGCGCCCTGGACAGATGAGTCAAAGGTAGAGCTATTTGGCCACAGCACCAGAAGACATGTTTGGCGAAAACCAAAGACAGCATTTGACCACAAGAACCTGATACCAACTGTAAAGCATGGTGGTAGAAATATTATGGTGTGGGGCAGCTTTGCTGCATCAGGGCCTGGGCAGCTCACCATCATAGAATCCACTATGAATTCTTCATTGCACCAGAGGGTGCTTGAGGATAATGTGAGGCCATCTGTCAGAAAGTTGAAGTTCAACGGAAGGTGGACCTTGCAACATGACAATGACCCTAAACATACCAGTAAATCCACCAAGGAATGGCTGAAAAGAAAGAAATGGAGGGTTCTGGAATGGCCAAGTCAAAGCCCGGATCTAAATCCCATCAAGATGTTGTGGGGGGATTTGAAATGAGCTGGGCATGCAAGAAACCCCTCAAACATCGCACAGCTGAAAGAATTCTGCATGGAGGAGTGGGCAAAAATTTTTCCCAGTCGATGTCAGAGACTGCTAGACAATTATAAAAAACGCCTACTTGAGGTTGTTTCTGCCAAAGGGGGCAACAGCACCTATTAGAGCCAAGGGTGTACTTACTTTTTCCACATGCGAAATTTGCATTATTGTTTATTTAAATTATACAATGGACTACAAAATGTAAATGTTTCATGATATTTGTTATATTATATCACCTTTATCTATCAATATTGTTGAAATGAAGATCAAATAGCTGTATGTTGAAATATGTTGAAAAAGTCAAAACTTTACATGGGGTGTACTTACTTTTTCACGTGACTGTACGCGACCTCTCCACCAAATTGTCAGAATCCGTCCACAACTTTTTGAGATATCCTGGTTACAGACAGACAGGGGTGAAAACGTAACCTCCATCCACCTTCGGTGGCAGAGATAAATATGCATATCGTGCCAGAAACTATGAAACTATGACAATGATTTTTCTTGATGACATAATTGGGTTGGCTCGTCAAAAATGGAAAGATTTTTGTAACAAAGGGCAAGGGTACTTCATTTAGGAATCAACATTCCGATTTTTTGAAAGCTTATGAATCTAGTGAATGTAAACAAATAAATAAAGGTATCAGTTCTTTACCATTCCCATCTGAGCACATAGCTCATTCATGATCCCAAGTTCAAATCCCCAATTATAGCTGCTAGCGTGACTCGGCATGCTCCGCGCGCCTCACCACACGTCGTTTCAGAGGGGTAGGCATCTTTGACCATTTCAGTGTCTTTTGGGTCTTCATGGTGTTTTGGATCTTCAGGGCCATTTGGGTCTTCAGGGTCTTTTGGATCCTCTGGGCCTTTAAGGGCATTTTGGGTCTTTGAGGAGTTTTGGGTCTTCAGGGTCTTTTGGGTCTTTGGTGTCTTCAGAGGCTTTTGGGTCTTAAGGGTCTTCGGTGTCTTTTGGGTATTCGGGGTCTTCAGGGGCTGTTGGTTCTTCTTGGTCTTTGGGTCTTTTTGGTCTTCAGGGTATGTTTGGTCTTCGGGGTCTTCGGGGTATTTTTGGTCTTCGGGGTCTTTTGGGTCTTTTGGGTCTTCGGGGTCTTTTGGGTCTTCGGGGTGTTTTGGGTCTTCGGGGTGTTTTGGGTCTTCGGGGTGTTTTGGGACTTTGGGGTCTTTTGGGTTTTTGGGTATTCAGGGTCTTTTTCAGCCTCAGGGCCTTGAAGGGCATTTTGGGTCTTTGGGGTGTTTTGGGTCTTTGGAGTATTTGGGGGTCTTCAGGGTATTTTGGGTGTTCGGGGGTCTTGGTGGTCTGAAGGGTCTTGGGGGAGGGGGGGGGAATTAAAGGGTCTTCAAAGGTTTGAGGGGTCTCAGCAGTCTTAACGCAATTAAGAGGGTTAATTAAGAGGGTGGTAATTTTATTTGAAGAAGAAGAAGACGTTTTCGTCGCATGTAAACATTGCGACATAACGACATAACCATATACGTTTGCTCTATTATAATAAGATGTGGTGGTTATAGCTATGCAGTGTCTCCCAATGCGCTTGTACTGTAAATTTTACTCTTCATGGAGCCTTAGACCCACATTTAAATATTTCAACATCAAGAGAAAATAAATTCTAAAGGCAGACACACAAGACATACGTAGAGCAGCACAGGCAGCAGCTGAGGCCACCCTTGGGTCCACAACTGCAGCTAGGAATGCCACGGTACTCATGACTGGGTTCCCTGATCGGCCAAAAGGAAACGGCTGGAAAGATGGACTTTCACCTCCCGCACCGGCATTTGCCGACACACCAAAAGAACCGCCAGACCCCTCATCCAAGTAGGGATCCTCAATAGGTAAGCGTAGGAAGTGCAGGATGCACTCATCTTGAGTGCGGGTACCCACATGCTCCGACACCTTGTTCCAGTCATCTTTGTACAGCTCCAGCGCCTTGGATCAACAAACGGAAACACCCGAGAAATGAAAGATTTTGCAACTGGGTAGGTTTGAATAATTAACTCCTTTACATGAAATTGGGAAACATTTGAGAAACAAACACATTAGTTATAATGAAAAAAAAAATTGTACACAAAGTTGAGGCATGTGGGAGAGCTTGTTGTAGTGCATTGAACAGATCAGGATGCAACAGGACAAAAGGAACAGTAGAGAGACTGGGGAAACACCAACAGCAGAGTCGAAGGCCAAGAGAGAGGCAGGCTTGGACAAATCAATGGGTATGGGGAGGAATGGGGAGAGGAAGCAGGAGGAGATGCATGGGGTGGACAATATACAATGGGTGGACAAGATGGATACAGATGGTAACCTTCAAAGAGGGAAAACTGCAAATTTGGAAGGAGGAGGGATTAGGGTGGGGTGGGGTTAATGAGGGAAGAAAAGATCCTGGTTTTGGATGGGGAATGATCTGGGATGGTGTTGAACAGCTGTCTTGAAGACCTGAAGGCAAGACTGAGATTGAAGAGAATATGAAAGTTGGTTTCATGGCCTGGAACAAGAGAGGAACGAGCAGTAATCCTGGATTTAGGTAGTTTCACCAGAACGGGGTTCATGGTGGACTGTGTGTGCCCTGGAGAAACCTAGGGGGGATTGGTGGGACAAAGCACAGAAAGAGCAGAGGGTCCAAGACCATAAAGGAGATGGTAGAAGACAGAGACCACCGACCTGTCTGTGAAAGCAAAGTGATAGGCCAAAAGACTTAGCTCCATCGTGGGAGATTCCAACAACCTTGAAAGCCTTGGTTATATTATATTATGTTTCCCATGCCGAAGCCAAGTGGCTGATGGCGTTTCCCTGCTGGACAGCCAAGCACAGTCGTTGCTTGAACCATACGAGTTGTCAATAACCCCAGTGGTTGCTACGAGCCTTTTGCCGATATCATTGGTGATCCCTGGTGTTGGGCTAGCGGCTAGGGTGCCAGCTTAGGATCCTAGGATCCTGGGTTCGAATCCCGGTCGATCGCTGAATTAACGCCAGGGGGGTTGACTCAGCCTGTCATCCTTCCGAGGTCGGCTAATTGAGTACCAGTTCACTGGTAATTCCCTGCTTGTCGTAAAAGGCGACAAAAAGGGTTGGCGGCAGGAAGGGCATCCGGCCGTAAAACATTGCTTCAAAAAGGGGACCGAAAAACAACAACAACCACGGTCCCCGAAAAAGGCCAACCCCCGCTTGCGGGGAAAAATGGCCTCTAAAGGTGGTTTTTTTGGGGTTTTTTTTGGTGATGCGGGACGTTGATTGGCTGTAAACGCCCGTTGTCTCAAACATCTAGGATTAACTGAAGCAGGAGTGTTTCTGGCATTTCGTATTTTCTGCTTCGGTGGCCGCTGCTGCGGCCGGAATGGTTGTGTTATAGATGTGTGATTCTGCAAACATGTCAACAAAGGTGCAGTCCCAAGTTAGGCTTCTCCCGTTCTTATAAGGGAGGATACGCAAGCTATTAGGGCATATATTTTCCCACAGTCTCAACCAAGGGGTTCCAAAACAGATGGTACCCTTACCCCATGGAGGGTACGTTTTGACCACGTCGTTCAGGGCAGTATGTATATGTGAACGACCGGTGCTAAAATGGCACGACAGGCCATGATGGCCGAGTGTGTCCATCATTCTATCGCATCGACACTTATGATGCTCACAGACCGTCACTCAAACTTGCAGGGTGACAGTAAACCTCAGGGACTCTGGGTCAAGCTGGGTTTCCAGAGAGGGAACATGGACTGCATGAAACCACATCCTGCTCTCCTTAGTCGCTGCGGCCAAAAGACGGGCTCTGGTGACCTGATCCGCCCTGTTCATCAGGCTGGCAAACGACAATCTTGCCACCTCGATGTCCCAATCTTTTTGGCTGAGCCGGGAAAGGCCTTCAGGTTCACAGGCACCAGCATAAACCAACCTCCATGTTGCTAGACCACAGTCAATTTCCCCCATTTGCGCCAAACTGCTTACACGAGACAGAATGGCATCAACAAAGGGGCGAACAGCCAGCAATGAGGTGATGAAGCCAGGGAGAGCGTTGTTGATAGCCTTCCTGAAATACCCACTACTCCATCTTCATGACTTCATGACAGAAGACTGCAGGATATAGTTAAGGAACCACCTTTAGAGGCCATTTTTCCCCGCAGAGCAGGGGTTGGCCTTTTTTTGGGCACCGTGGTCGCCTTTTTTTGGGCACCGTGGTCCCCTTTTTTTAAGCAATGTTTTATGGCCGGATGCCCTTCCTGCCGCCAACCCTGTTAGTCGCCTCTTGTGACACACAGGGAATTACCAGTGAGCTGGTACTCAGAAATGAAAAAACAATAATCAGTTGTCAGAGGGAACCTCTATCAGGACTCTATAATTCCCAAATCCATGGTTGGCAGCATTAATGTGCAGGAAACAAAAACTGACCATTCATCCGACAGACCATCGAGACGATTGTTCAACACAACAGAAGTGACTCTTTCATTACGTATAAAATCCATGATGTGCCAAAAGGGTTTGGAGAGTCAATGTGACATCAAGTAAACACTAATGCAGTATTATTAAGACTTGTGTTGAAGAACAATTTTGTGTACATAAACAAAGCCATGAACACTTGTAAATATTTTAATAACACTGGGAAAAATACTCATTTGGTTACAACAGAAATACATTATAAAACTCACAATACAGGATTCACAGCACAGGATTCATAGCACAGGATTCATAGCACAGGACCCGGGTCGGAAAATGAGCATTCTTCCTCGATTGCGCGAACTTAGCTGAATTTATATCATTTTGAACAATAGGGGAATGATGACTGTGTCTCCACCGTAGGAGGGATAGGGGGGAGGAGATCGGGGGCCGAGGGATTCTGATAAGGGATTAGGGAGGGGTAGATCTGGGGGACGGGGAGTTATTGATAACACATTAGGAAGTAGGGAGGGGGGAGATCGGAGGACGGGGAATTCTTGAGAACCCATTATCTCACCAGTTGGTCACTTGAATCAGGAGCGTCAGAAGATGCTCCGTTTTTGTAAAACAAAGCATTAACAGATCTTATCCCCAAGTTAGTATTTACACAGTACTGCAAATAAGAGAGATATGTATATCTTTCCATCACAAGGCAACTTTTGAATCTACCAGAGTCCGAGCTATACTCTTGAATTCCTAAGTTTGTAATAAACACATCTCAATAATATAATTACTCCTTTTCTACAAGATCATTACGAACTATAGCATAGCATTATTAAGATTCATCAAAGAACCAAACTATTTCTATCTCATTGTCATTACAATATGTATAACGGGTTACATATTGTAGATATACAATATGTATATCTCATTTTTCATGGTTTTGTTTAAATATTATTTAAATATGTTTAAACCGCAGCCGTGATGCTTACGCCGCTCCCCCCCCCCCCCCCCCCCCCCCCCCCACAATTTCCATGTTTTAAACGTTTCCCAGTGTATACCCTGGATTAGAATAGGTACACCGTATCCCTGCGTGTCGTAAGAGACGACTAAGAGGGTTGGCGTCAGGAAGGGCATCCGGCCATAAAAAAAACATTGTCTCAAAAAGAGAACCATGACAATTACAACTACATATGGGCAGGGTACAGCCCGAAGTGGAGATCGGTTTCTGAGGTTTGGGACATGGAATGTAGGGACAATGACAGGGAGATCAGGAGAAGTCTCCACGCATGGAGAAGTCTCCACGCAATGGAAATCTCCACGCATGGCTGGCGGAGTTCCTCTCTAGTCGTAGTCAACGTGTGGCCCTGAATGGGTTTCTCTCATCTCCTCTTCCTGTTCAGGCTGGAGTTCCACAAGGCAGTGTTCTGGGCCCTGTGCTTTTTCTGGTCTTCATCAATGATCTCTCTGACTCTCTTGAAAATCCTCTGTATCTCTTTGCTGATGACTCTACTCTCTGTCGCTCCATTCTTCATCCCTCAGATCGGCAGTCTGCTGCCTCCTCACTCTCTGCAGACCTGGACAAAATCACAGACTGGGCAAACAAGTGGAACATGTCTTTCAATCCTGACAAATCTCACACTCTTACGATGTCTCTCCAAAAAGACCGACTGGACAACCCTCCCATCCACTTTCTGAATAATCCTCTCCAAGAAGTTCTGTCACTCAAGCTTTTGGGTCTCACTATCTGCCATGATCTTTCCTGGGAAAACCACATTTCAAATCTGGCCTCCAAAGCCAGTCGCCGACTGGGCATCCTCCGTCGTGCAAAGTCCTTCCTTGGCACACCTGAGCTCCTCACCACATACAAGGCTTTCATCCGCAGCTCAATGGAATACTGCTATCCCCTCTGGGCTGGTGCTCCTGTCTCACACCTAGCTCGTCTTCACGCTGTTGAAACCAAAGCATTCAGAATCAATGGAATCTCCCGCGATGAAGCTAACTCCAAGGGCCTCTCACTCACTCACCGCAGGCAGGTTGGTGGTCTTTCCATCTACTACCACCTCCTCTCTGGCCTTGCCCCCCCAGCTCTCTCTGGGCTCTGTCCCGCAAATATTCCTACAGGTCGCACAAGATCTGCCTGCAACCCTCTTATGGTCAAACTGCCAAAATCAAGACTCTCTGCTCACCTTCACTCCTTCATTCCTCTCTTCTCCCGCCTCTGGAACAAACTCCCTCACTCTCTTCAATCCCACTCCACCCTCCAGGTCTTTAAAACTGCTGTTCACCACCATCTCTTATCTTCCCCCATCCAAAACCTTGATCTTTTCTACCCCCGCTAATTTCACCCAATTCCACTTTTTTGAAATACCAACTTCTGTCCTGGAAGTCCTTGGTGTCCTTGTGTTTTATACTTCTCCCTCCACCCCCCCCCCCCCCTCTTCCCACGCCTCCTCCCCCCAAGCCCTCTCCCTTCCACACATCTCCCTGCTCTCAAATGTTGTGTTTGTGTGCTTCCCCTTCTCTCCCCATCTTGTTTTCCGCTCCCTCTTTTTGTGTGTTTTGTTTGTCTGGTTGATTTGTTTGTGAAGTAAATGTTAGCTCTTCCACGAGCCTCGATTGAGTATACAAAAAAAAACAAAAAAAAAAACAATAAAGTGGTGGAAGTATTGGTCAGAAGAAGAGTGGACATATGTTGTGTGCAAGAGACGAGATGGAAGGGAAGTGGTGTGAGAATGGTGAAGGGTAGGCAGGGACAGAAATACAAGTTTATGTGGCAAGGGTGCCTGGAGGGCGTGAATGGTGTTGGTGTCCTGTTTTCTAAGGAGTTTGTAGACAGTGTGGTGAGTGTGACTAGAGTGAGTGATAGGTTGATGATGGTGAAAATGATGATTGGAAAGCTCTTGGTGAACGTCATCTCGGGATATGCTCCGCAGGTTGGTCGAAGCGATGAAGAGAAGGACAAGTTCTGGTGTGCGATAGAGAAGCTGATGGAAAACGTGAAAGATGAGGAAGTTGTTGTGGTAGGAGGAGACCTAAATGGACATGTGGGAAGGAGTATGGATGGTTTTGAGGGAGGTCATGGGGGTTACGGATCTGGTGTGAGAAATGGAGAAGGTGAAAGGATTTTGGAGTTTGCTGATGGAGCTGATTTGTTGATTTGTAATACTCAGTTTCGGAAAGAGGATAATAAGCTTGTTACATACACGTCAGGTGGGTCGACGACAACCGTTGACAACCTGATGGTGCGTAGGTGAGATAGGAGGCACCTCCGGGACACAAAGGTGATCCCGGGAGAGGGGGCCGTTTCACAGCACCACTTGGTTGTCTGCGACATAAGGGCGAAAGGTGCGAGGAGAGCTCGGCGGGTGAAGTACCAACCGAGAATGAAGGTGTGGAGGTTGAAAGAGGTGACAGTAAGGGAGGCATTAAAAGAGAGGCTGAGTAGGGTCGAGGATGATGTCGTTGAGCTTGAAAGTGGTTGGATGTCAATGAAAGCTCGTCTGATGGGAGCCGTTGGTGAGGTATGTGGATGGACAAAAGGACCACCGAGGCACTCGGAAATATGGTGGTGGGATGATGAAGTTGGAAAGAGGATTGACGAGAAGAGGAAGAAGTTCAAGGAGTGGCAGAAGGCGAAGGGTACGGGAGCAGAAACAGCAGAGCATGAAAGTTATAAGGCAGCCAGGAAGGCTGCAAAGAAAGAGGTAGCAAAGGCGCAGGAGGCATGTAGGAAAATGTTCGGAGAACGCTTGGATTCGAAAGAGGGCCAGAAAGCAATATTCAGGATTGCAAAGCAGATAGTGAAAGAGAGGTGTGATGTGATGGGGGTGAGTTGCTTGAAGGATGAAGTGGGACAAATCGTTGTCGACCCAGATGGAATTAAAGGAAGATGGAAAAGATATATGGAAATGCTGTTGAATACAGAGAATGAATGGGATGGCAACATAGAGAGTAACCCAGTTTTAGGACCGGCAGAGAAGATAACTGAGAAGGAAGTTGAGGAAGCGATAAAAGCAATGAAGGGTAGAAAAGCGGGAGGGCCGACGGGAGTTGTGGGAGATATGTTGAAGGCAGCAGGAAGTTGGGGTGTGAAGAGAATGACAGAGATCTGTAATCAGGTGGTGAAAGAAGGCCGCATTCCAGTGGATTGGGAACTGAGTACCCTCGTCCCTCTATACAAAGGGAAAGGTGACCCTCTGGAGTGTGGCTCGTACCGAGCGATAAAGTTATTGGAGCATGGAATGAAGGTATTGGAGAGGGTGTTGGAGAGGAGGATAAGGAAGAAAGTGAAGATCGACGAAATGCAGTTTGGATTTATGCCAGGAAGAGGAACGACAGACGCGCTTTTCATTGTGAGGCAGTTGCAGGAGAAGTACATGGAGAAGAGGAAGAAGTTGTTTCTTGGGTTTGTTGATCTGGAGAAAGCATTCGATAGGATTCCACGCAAAGTATTGACATGGGCATTGAGGAAGTTAGGAGTGGAGGAATGGTTGATCAGAGTAGTGATGGCAATGTACAAAAGAGCGCGCACAGCTGTAAGGACGAAGGACGGGAACAGTGGTGAGTTTGAGGTGAAAGTGGGAGTGCATCAGGGGTCGGTACTATGTCCACTACTATTTGTAGCTGTGATGGAGGTGCTGGCTCAGAACGTAAAAGAGGGTTTACCGTGGGAGTTGTTGTCTGCAGATGATCTGGTGTTGATTGCGGAAAGTATGGATGGACTGAAGGAAAAGATGAACAAGTGGAAGGAATGTATGGAGACAAAAAGTCTGAAGGTGAATATCAGAAAGACGAAGGTGATGGCAAGTGGTAAAGCATGTGGTGAGGTGGAAAGAACTGGGAAGTGGCCCCGTGCTGTGTGTAGGAAGGGTGTCGGAGTGAACTCCATTCAATGTTCAATGTGCGCTGAGTGGGTTCATCAAAAATGTAGTGGTCTGAGAGGGTCATTAACCAGTGTGGCAGCTACATTCAAATGTAAGGTGTGCACAGAGGGAGCTGCAGATGGAGGAAATGTTGAGTTGGATCTTGGAGACGGCGTGAAGCTGGAAGGTGTGAAAACACTTTGCTACCTCGGAGACATGCTGAATGGAGAAGGTGGATCAGACTCGGCAACGGTTGCTCGAGTGAGATGTGCATGGAAGACGTTTCGGGAACTGAGTGGCGTGCTGATGATGAGGGGAGTGTCGTTGAAGCTGAAGGGAAAGGTGTATGCTGCATGTGTGAGAAGTGTTATGATTTATGGGAGCGAGACATGGGTAATGAACGTAGAGCAGCAACGAAGGTTGGAAAGGGTGGGAATGCGAATGGTTCAACGGATGTGCGGAGTATCGTTGAGAGAGGAAGACAAATGATGAATTGCGAAAGATGATGGGAATAGAGCCTGTGATTGATGCTGTGAAGAGGAACAGGTTGAGATGGTTTGGTCATGTGTTGAGGAAGGATGAAAGTGACTGGTTCAGAAGAGTGATGAAAATGAATGTAGAAGGAAGTAGAGGACGGGGAAGACCGAGAAAGACTTGGCTAAAGATGGTGGAAGTAGAAATGCGGGCAAGGGGGTTAACAAGGAGAGATGCAGAAAATAGGGCAAAATGGAGAAGATTGTCATGGGGGACCGCAAGGCTAACCCCCGCTCTAGTAGGGAAAATGGCCTTTAAAATGCATGTTGTTGTTGTTGTTGTTGTCATTACAATACATTTTATTAATTAAGTGGCCCGGTGTTGCATATTAGCCTGGTGTTGGGCTCGCGGCTAGGGTGCCAGCTTAGGATACCAGGATCCTGGGTTCGAATCCCGGTCGATCGCTGAATTAACGCCAGGGGGTTTACTCAGCCTGTCATCCTTCCGAGGTTGGCTAATTGAGTACCAGTTCACTGGTAATTCCCTGCTTGTCGCAAAAAGGCGACAAAAAGGGTTGGCATCAGGAAGGGCATCCGGCCGTAAAACATTGCTTCAAAAAGGGGACCGAAAAAACAACAACAACCACGGTCCCCGAAAAAGGCCAACCCCTGCTTTGCGGGGAAAAATGGCCTCTAAATGTGGTTATTATTTTATATATTATAATTAAGTGGGTCAGGGACAAGCCCGAATTTTACTGTCTGCGATAACTCGCCGACTCCTAACAAATGTAGAGGTCTTCTATACTTGCATTCCATGGAATACCACGGCAGAGCAGTTCAACACGAGCCTTTGATCAGCCAGATCAAATCAAGAAAGGCGTGGTGCAATTAAGGGGTATCTTGGAGCCTGAAAATGTAAAAACAGGTTCTCTAGAGCGACAGGTCCAAGTACACAGTTTTTTTTTTAAAGGCCATTTTCCCCGCTAGAGCGTGGGTTAGCCTTGCGGGCCCCATGACAATCATGGTTCCCTGTTTGAGGCAATGTTTTTTATGGCCGGATGCCCTTCCTGACGCCAACCCTTGGTCGCCTCTTACGATGCGCAGGGATACGGTGTACCTACTCTAAACCAGGGTACACACCAGGATCATTCATCCCAGCAAGCTGGTATTCAATTTGCCGACCTCGGAAGGATGACAGGCTGAGTCAACCCCCCTGGCGTTAATTCAGCGATCGATCGGGATTCGAACCCAGGATCCGAGGATCCCAAGCCGGCACCCGAACCGCTAAGCCAACACCAGGCTTAGCCAACAACCAGGCTTAGCCAACCAGGCTTAGCTTAACCGCTAAGCCAACACCAGGCAAAAAGTACACACTGTGATTGATGTTCATTTGTGAGATGTGCTGGAACAATAATTAAGGACTCGACAACAATGACAAAATTTTGAAAGACGTATGGGACGCACTTTGAGGTTTTGCGGAAGATTCCACCTCATCCAATCAAAAACTAGTAGCAGACGTTATTTAATAGTGTCATTTGGTCTTAAGGAGGTCGCAAAATACATAATGGCTGAACATAGTATTGTTCTGCACTCTCAATACAAATTGTGCTTATCCCATTACGTCAGGATAGTCTGTTTGTACAACGACAAAAGTTCAGATTGATATGAAACAAAACAGAAAAACACAAAACAAGTAAAACTTACATAGCTTTCACAAAGCAAGAGTTAAATCGTACCTCGAGCAATAATAAGGTCTCGTGGTCTGTCCAGTCACGTGATGCACTTGCAGCTGCTTTACTCTGAAAGATAAACCATCCAGCTTTCGACATTCAAGAAATGAAATAACCCTACAAAAGCCTTAGAAACTCAAAACAATCTGCCACTCAACCAAACCTCAGCTACACTCAGGGAGGACATGAGCACCACTGAATGCTATTCCCCTAAAAACAATCATCACCTCTACCATTGAAGGTGGACGGAGGCTATGTTTTCACCCCTGTTTGTCTGTTAACACAATATCTCAAAACGTTGTGGATGGATTCGAACGAAATTTGGTGAAGAGGTTGGGTGTGTGACAAGGACAAATTTAGTAGATGTTGGTGACGATCCAGATCCGGATACTAGTATTTTATGCGATTCTTCACCATTGAGAGATAGGGCCAAAAACTATATATAGCACGGTATCTCACAAAGTTATGGACGGATTCGGACGAAAGTCGGTGGACAGGTTGGGTGTGGGACAAGGGAGAATTGATTCAAGTTAGGTGAAGATTTGAATCCAGATGGGGATCCGATAATTTTTTAATTTTTTTAAAGTAATTCTTCACCATGGAGAGATGGGCCCAACATGATATTTAGCATGATACTTCAAAAGGTTGGGAATGACTTATGGCAATATGTGGATGAGTTGGTTAGGTGACAAGAACAAGCCGATTCGATTTTGCAACAGGCGTGGATCCAGATCTGGCCTATCAGTAGGATACCAAAACGTAAACTTCAGCTTAGCGGAGGGAGGTATGCACATTACCGAGTGCCGTTCTAGTTGCTTCTGCCTCCGGGACTGGCTTATGGCCAGAGTGACCAGATTAGCAATGGCCAAAGTTTATGAGAAAAAGGCGTGATATTAGTTAAATGAAATTCCCACTACTCCATCTTCATGAGAGAAGACTGCAGGATTTAAATAGTAAGATAAGAGCTTGGTGTTTGTTGATTTGAACATTAAAGTTTGAGATTATTTCTGAATTTTGTTCTCTCCTCCACCAATCCAATTTTGTCTTCAGTTCTCCTTCCAATTAATATTTTCAACTTTATCTGCGAATATCACATTTCATTGCAGTGAAAATTATTTCTGATAGATGCCTCAATATGTAAGGAATTTAAAGATATTATAAACCAGAATAGAAGGAAAATTTCAAACCATACTACATGGGCTTCAGGGTTAAACTCAAACAACAAGGGATGAAGTGAGACCTTGGCAGAGACATTTCGTTTGGTGTAGAGATCTGTACGGAGACCATAAGCCACCTGACCCTCAGTTCCACGTTCCTTAATTCGCTCTGGAAAATGAAGCATCAATTGTGATGCAGGAACCTGAAGGAGAGAGACAAATAAGAACCCATCACATGAGATTGATGTGAGAAGGGTGAACATGAATAGTCAATTAATCAAAGTAAACAAAGGTCCTACAGGTAAAGTGCATGGGAAAAAAGAAGCGAAAGTAGAGTGGTGTAACTACAAGGGGGGGCTAGAAGCTGGACCTGTGGTGAACGTGGCTGGTATGGCACTAAAGTCGAGCCCAGAGAATTGCCGAGGATGTGGAAGTGAGCAGTGGGAGGTGGTGTTCCTTGGCCTGGTCCACGTGTCTCGGGCTCTACCTGATAGTTGATGATACCCCACTGCTCAAGCAGGGCATGCACCCTGTGCAAAATGTGGTGGTGGTGTTAGTGGTGTGGAGATAGTTGCTTTAACACAAAGTAAACAGGTCATGGCAGAAACATAAAAGAACGAGAAGACAAGTGAAAATAAATAAACAAACAAATTAATATATAAACAAACAAAGCAAATTAAATAATTATGTGAAAAATGAAAGGTTTAACACTTAAAATGGCTACGTGATTTACTGCTCAGGAACACAGATCACAGAGAAGGAAAGGAAAACAAAGTCCAACCTTATAATGGAAGTAATGTCTCCAGCTAAGCTTCTGCGGCAGGCCGTACTTCCAAGATACTCTTGGGGAGATAATCTATAAGAATCCACCATGAAGTTACGATATGCCATGTAGCTGGATGAAAAAGGTAAGGGCAGAAAGCAAGGAGCAAGTATTTTGAAATAGCAGAGAAAACGAGCATAATTATGAACAAAATTAGAAAGCATTTGAAAATGCAAAGCCCATCCGCGTCCGCTTTGTGTTCGGACTTCTTTTTCTGGGTACTAGGCATGACAAACATCAACAAAAAAAAAAAGCAAATATTTTTAACGATTTTAGGCGACCTTGATCTTGTGACCTCAAATGGCTTCAGTGACCCAATATGTAAACCATGCTCAAATTTCAAGTCAATCAAATGGAAATTGATGATTTTGTGACCTTGACATTTTGACCTCAAAACAAATAGTCAGGTTCACTATGTCAATAAATTATATTTCGTTCAAAATCATGGTAGATTAGCAAACCTATACATTTTTGGAAAGGTTATAGCATAAGGAAACTAAAAATCAATGTTTACATTTGGAGAGATACCTGTATGGCGGCCATTTTGGATTTTCAAAATGGCCACTGTAAAATACACATTTTGTTCTATTTCTGCCTCGAATTACCCTAAAAACTTTTTAAAATATACTAAACCTATATTTTCAGGGACAAGGAATCCAATGAAAGTATCAAATTAGTGCTATGGAGAATGGTAAGACACGAATCAAAGGTTTTGAATTGCAAAATACTGTCTTTATATTCGCGATAAGTTGCATAATCAAATACATGTCATCATTTTGTACAGGCAGTTAATAACATCAAAATGTGTCACAATAATTCATATCACCAAACATACACAGGCAGTCAGCAAAATCATATATACACATACAGTCAGTATAACTTCACATCTACACAGGCAGTCAATGACAAAATATACACAGGCAGTCAATGGCATCAAACATACACGATTACAGAATATGCCATTTAGAGTTCGTCATCACCGTCCTGTGTGTCGTATCCGACAATATAGTCCGCATCGTTTTCACAGTCCGTTCCACACAAGCAAAGGTCGGTCAAATTGATTGGCAAATCGAATTGGTCGAATGGTCGATCGAATCGAATTCGATGAATCGAATCGAATCAATCGAATTGGTCGAATGGTCGATCGAAGCGATTGGTCGCATGGTCGAATGGGTCGAATGGAATTGGTCGATTGGTCGAATTGGTCGAATCGAATGGTCGGAATTGGCAAATGTAAACATTGATTTTCAGATTTTCCATGTAATAACGTTTCCAAAAATGTATAGGTTTGCTAATCTACCATGATTTTGAACGAAAAAACATAGTGAACCTGACTAAAATGGTTTCTCGTGTTTTATTGGTGAACCAATTCAGTAGCCTGATATGCAAACCCGACTCAAATACTTTCTGAAATGTAAAATACAGTAGCCCGATATACAAATCCGACCCCAGTTTCGGATCGGAAATGTCAGATGTCAGACAGATAGGAATAAGGCCACGCACATAAGGACCAGAGCCTTCTGATGACGAGAACGCAGACTCTACAGAACTGGTCGACGAGGATGAGGAGGACGATGAACACGCTCCTCTCGATTCGATGTGGAATTTGAATTGGTGAGGCGTTTATTATTTCTTACTTAAATGAATTTTGGTGTTAGTCGTCAGATCAGCGACCACTCTCCCGCTCATCCAGTTCACGATGCTCATCTTGGGACAACGAGCAGTAAGTATTTTCAGCAGTTTTAACCAATTTCCCTTGTACAATATAACTGTCTAAAATATCTGCATTTCTTGTTGTTCAAGGTACCAGTGTCGTCATTGCAAGTTCAAGCCAACAACAAATAAATCCAGTGCTGTCAAGACATCGAGCAGGTGAAGGGATAGGCCATGTCACATGATCACAAACTTCTCTGCATCACAGATCACCTGAGCTTCGGTCGCGTTTCTTCGGAAATTGGATGCACCTGAGTTTAGCCCCTTACCTAGAGTGGCTGTATGCCTTGTCTAGGGCGATATCCATAAAAAAAGTTTTAACAAGCACACCCTGGAAGTTTCTGTCAAGAGTATGGATAACACGCCACAAGATGTTCTGCCACATCATATACACACGTTTCGTGAGATGGTGCTGGCACTACCTGGGAAAGGACATTAATGTTGTACTACCAGCTTGTGTGGTGCTAAAGTGCCATAATGTTATAAGGTACAAAGTCCTCCATGAGCCGAAGATTATTAAAAAACAAAAAAACACAAAAAAACACACACACACACACACACACACACATATATATATATATTGTTACGGTCCGCGGATAAGGATGTTGTTTGCCGAGCGAAGGCACCGCGGCCGAACAGTTGTTCCCCGACTAAACCCGATTCACCCAAACGTTGGCCGTATCGCGCCACAGATACTCAATGTGGAAAAGACTAAGACGACGAATGTGAAGAAAAGGAATAAGAAGACGAGAAAAGGGTTGAAAATACTACTAAATTTATTTACTATTTACAGGCTCAAAATAACCAAGGAGAAGGAAAGATAATAAAATAATATACAGAAGCTTTTAGAGACACAGGGAAAATACTAGCTTATACAGACTTAGTTACTACCCAGGACAGCACGAACAAAACAAACTCACGTACGCAAATGGGGAACTTGCAGGCAGGAATGGCTGGAAAGGATGAGCAGGTGGGATCACAGGGCACAGCGAGCAGGTCCACTCCGGGCGGGAAGCGGGGAGCTGGCAGCTCCTTGTATTCCGCTTTACAGCGCACGCCGGCAGCTCCTGGTATTCGGCTTTACAGCGCACGCCAGCAGGGTCACTCGCTGCCCCGTCAGGGCTTCACGCGGCTGGTTGAAACGGGGCTGGACTCATCTGCCGTATCTTTGCAACTCGTTCGTAAAAGTTCCTCTGCTTTCTCTTGGACCCTTTCTTTGTCGTGTACCTCTCCACGCAACTCCGGTGCAACTCTGAACTCTCTCCCGGTGGAATGCCAACCCTCTTACGCACCTGGACTCATCTGCCGTATCTCTCGTGTCGCTTGTCCCAGCGATCGTCGCACCCTTCTGTCCAAAACCTTCAGCGCGGGTCTGACACGCCCTCTTCGGTTTCAGTACCGCCCTCCCCCCCCCCCCCCCCCCCCCCCCGTGCTCTGTTTCGTGACCTTGTATGGTAATCCCACGGGCTTGTCTCCTTATTTGGGCATGGCGCCGACGGCACCCCCTCGTGGCGAGCCACGGGCTTGTTTCCTTATTTGGGCATGGGGCTGAACAGCCCCGCCCTTCGTGGCGCGCCCTGGGCTTGCCTCTCCCAGGCGACCCCGCCCCTCCTGTTCAAACAGAGCACGGAGCACATATTCACTATAGCAGCGAAATTAGAGGGCGCGCACCCCACGCTTGTGAACTGCTTTACCCGCAGATGGAGAGTTTGGCTGGGAAATGGAAGTATTGAAGGGGAGCTATTCTTAATTGATTCGGTGCAATGGAGTATTATTCTAATGGAAGACAAGGCCTTACTCTAAAACACATAATAAGATATAAGCTACTGAACAAGGGTTTTATCGGGTCCTGCAATGTGGTGTTTCATGGAATAACTACCGGGACGCCCTTTTTACTTTTACACAACACTGGAGGCAGGAGGCGCAGAATACACAATAATAATAATAAAGCACACAATAAAAAAAATAGAGTCCTCATATCCGCAACACTGCACCCTCCTCCTCTTAGGCATGTCCCGGGCCTACAACTTTTATTTAGTATGACATGTAGGTGTAGTTCCCTTTACTTTTAACCTGACCCTGAGTGCGACAGTTTTAAAACATAAATAAATATGTCCCGCTGCTCCATTGCACACTGCCTAACAGACTCACGCCCACAGTTAACCGAATTGCGGAATGGTCTTCAAACTATACATTGACGGTGGGGAGCATTATTTACATTTGACCCTACTTTATTTACAAAACGCAACCCAGGACCTGTGATTGTTCTTTCTGGGGGGGAGACAGTCTGCTCTGCATCAATGCACCATGAAAGCACCCAAAATGCACCAAAAGACCCTCAAGCACCAATCGGTGCAGTCACCACAGTTCATCAGTGTTCATGAATAAAAAATAAAAAAAACAACCCCTAACCCTGCAGGTGGTCTCTTGCTCTTCGGCTCCCTCTGCTGGCTATTATTATTTGTTCTTCCAGATGTTGTCTTTTCCTTTGCTGGCGGCCTATTTGTAATAAAATGCACCTAACGTGTCCGTTTGTATTTATTTATGGCCCACCAGGCCGACTACTGTGGTTCACCTGTGGGGCATCGGTGCCCTGTGGCCAAGGTCCGCCAGCAAGATTTCGGGCCCTCATGGCCGGTTCCAGCAGAGGGGCCACGCCCCAACCCATGGGGTCCATAAGTGGTGCTCGGCCACAGACATGTGGTCCATAATGTGGTGCATCGATGCAGACAGCTGGTTCTGGGAGTTCCGGGCGCACAATGGCAGATTCACGCACGCTCCCCTCGGCGCCCAATGGCGCACAGGTCATGTGGGAGACAAAAGGGGGACAAGACAGATGAGCGAGGGGTAAGGTCACAAGGGTACACATCAATAAGGCAATGCAAGGTGAAATGCGTACGGAGGGCGAAGTGAGAAAGCTCATCCCTACCGTACGTCACCCCCCTGTCACCTACACTACCCTTGCCCTTACCCCATATGTACAAAATCTACACATTTACAAATTCGTCGCTACTGTCACGTCTTCCCCATATTTCTTCTATACCAAATTCGTCACCACAATCCCTCTACTTCAAAATTTGCCATCACCAATTCATCATCAATCCTCATAAGGAGGGAGAGATGGAACATCAAGCACAATGTCACACCCACGTCATGATGCGTCTCACAATCCAAAACATTTGCACATAAAAATAATTAAACATGGCATGGTGTGGAGTACCTGTCACCTCAGGTGAGTGGATGTAGATGGTGCGAGGAGATCCTTCATCCTATCTACCCTCCAAATGACTTTAACACACTTGACTCTACCCGGGGTCTCTCCCTGCCAATCCATTGGCCAACTTACACTATGGGTTCTAAAAACCAATTCCCATTGACCAAACTGTGGTGCTTCTCAATTTGGGGTCTCACTCCCCCGATTCATCTCCCGGTGCCCTTGCACAATTTCTGGGCTGGGTCATGTAGCTCTCCCAGCAGGTCTACCCACCTGCACACCTCCACCACTGCAGTTGCCACCCGAGCTTACCTAGCTCCTCACCTTAACCTATCTAATTGGGGAAGGCCCCTCCTGGCTC
Organism: Myxine glutinosa; assembly: GCF_964187855.1. NCBI lineage: Eukaryota > Metazoa > Chordata > Myxini > Myxiniformes > Myxinidae > Myxine > Myxine glutinosa. Next base: position 30,050 of record NW_027618318.1, read on the forward strand.
TGTCACCCCTCGGTGCCCTCTGGCACTGGGCTACCCGGGTCCGTCCTCCAGATCCTCGGGCCCCATCCACAACTACTCTACCGGCTCCCAGAGCCCACCTGCGGCCTCACCTGGTCGACATCCTCACAGTGGTGGAGTGCCCAAACCAACTACACACACTAACAGGCTACACGCCCAGCTATTTCCACAACACTAATGCACCCATCCAATCACCATTCTTCCACCCGCACCACAGATGCCAATATCCAACCACAATTTACCTATACCCTCTACCTAACACTTACACTACCCGCCCCGGGTATTCGTGATGGGGGTCCACTCTTCCCCCATTCACACCTCCGCACCATCCACTCCACTCCATAGTTTCCACCATACTCACTCCACGACCATCCATTCCAATACTCCAGATATTCCACACTACCATTTATTCCACACAACCATTCTCCATACACCTGTTGTTGCACACCTGTGCACTTACCTGGTGCCACCTGCACCCTCTTCCTCCTCCTGGACCAGTTGGTCAACACAACACACATCACCATCACTCCCTCATACACTGCTCCATACACCTGTTCAGTTGCACACCTGTGCAATCACACCTGTTCCTCACACACTTTTCACAATACACTTCTATACACCTCCAACACTCACACGGCATCATCTAAGCTACCTGTTGCCCTGCTAACTTAGTGCTCCCCGTCTTCCCTTTAAACTAAGCACATACCACGTCATTATCATCCACTCTAAGCTACCTGCGTCCCCACTGCAGGTGTCATTGTCACTAACTAATCTTAACGTTACCTAATGTCATCTCTCTAGATCCCTACACACGATATATCCTAACCCTCCCGGGCTAGTTTTCACTGCCATCAACCCCATAAATCTAGTGCTCCTTTGCCCCCGATGTGAGGGATGGTGGATTGGCCATCCCATCACATGGAGCATCTCTTACTATAAATTTTGCTCGTCCAATTTCCACAAATCAAAAATTTTCCAATTACTGCCAATTCTACTCACTATTCTAAATTTCGGTTCAAAACACTATCAGTATCATCATCATCATCACAGTCCGCTATATCCTAGCCTCGGTGCGTCATGACATCATTAAACTCGGCTTCGTAAAGCCGAGCAATGAATTCGGGTGGTTTGGTCGCCTGCAGGTTGAATCCGTCCGGCTTTCGGTTCAAGGGAGGTGGTTTGGTCGGGCCGAGATTCCATGCACCATCTCGGCGCAGTACCTTGCGGTCCCGGGCCCGATGGCTCAATCTCCCCCGGTCGGAACCCCGTCCCCACGAGGGGGCACCGTTCCGCTTCCTCCCACTCGCCCTTGAACCGGACCGGTCGCCTCGCCCGCCAAGGCCCGGACTCGACCGTGCAGGGCGGGGCCAAGCCCGAATCGGCGACGCTTCGAAGAGAAACGACGCAGCTTCGATCCGCGCCGGGCCCTGCATCCAACAAAGCACACCGCGCCCCGAGTGCTCGCATCGGCTATCCGTCGCCCTAACCGCTAACCCGGTTACCGTCGATGCTTCACCGGCATGCTCACACGCATACGCTACCCCTTTCACCCTCACCAAACCCGGCGTTCCAACGCCGTCCGTACATTCCACCAACGCACTCCCTGTTACAAACCACACCTCTCGCGCACACTCGCCGTTCGCACACTCCCTTAACACACCTCGCGCACCGTCTTGCGCACTCTCCCTCGGTACGTACTCCGTACCACTCACCATGGGCGTGCACTCTTGCATCCACCCACTAACGCGCTCAGATGGGCTCTCCCACTCTCGCGCTACTACCAACTCAGGTGTGTTTTCTCACACACCTTCGCCGTTCATCCCATGCGTGCATCCTCGCACCCGCTCCACCACCAACTCACTCCTCGTGTCACACTCCGTACACCCCGACGTGCATTCTCGCTCGCACTCGGTTTCACTCCCACACTTTATAACACACCCACTCGCCGACGCACACTTTTTCCTCACACGCGTGCCATTTCCACTCACACGGGACCCTTTACCAACGCCCGGGTGCCATATCGATCCCAATCGCGCGAAAATTATTTTGTCGCCGAACATCCTTTCACAAAATCTACCCGCACAATATACAGCACGACTCACCTGGGGGATTCCATTCTCCACGCGCACCTGCAAACTCTTTATTTGGTTAGTGCGTACATCATCATGATTTGAGCAGGGACTTTGTACATATTCCATTTCTCCCTGCAATTCCCGGGCTACCTCCGTCATCTCTTCAATTTTAATTCCCAGCACTGCTTTTTCTTTATTCACCTCGACGACCGCTGGCTTTAATAAAACACCCTCCTCTACCTCAGCGGTCGCCGGCTTTTCCAAACCCCGGGTCGTGATTTCTACCCCTGTCATTGTACCCGTGCTTTTCTCAACTTCGTTCAACCGGCGCTTCTCGACCCGCGTTACCTCCTCGTGCACCCGTGGGACCTGCTCGCCCAACCTGCGGTCAATGTCTTCCTGTATTCTTTTTGCCGTGGCGTTCATTTGCTCCTGAAATCCAACCAGGTTGTACCTTGCTTCGTGCCTCACTTTTCCCATGTCTATCCCCTGGGTAGCCATCATTGCATCAAATCCCTTACTGTCACCCATCAGAGAGGCACCGAAATGCATCATCAAAACGCCCCAGTCCATTGGCACTGCGGGTCCGGCTACCGCGCGCTCGTGCGAGGCGCCTTTTTGCGCGCCTGAAACCTCGTGCGCGAGAGCGCCATTTTGTGCACCTGATACCCCCTCAACCACACCTTCTTTACTCTCCTCCACCCTTTCCTCCACATACATTTCCCCGAGGTCCTGGGTCGATTCTACCCCGTCTATCTCTCCCACCGACATCCCGTCGCCTTGACCAGCCATGGCGCGATTTCAAAATTCGGGTTTTGCTTTAAAACAACACAAATTTCCAGCAGCTCCAAATTTTGACCAAATTTTTTCCTAGATGTTTTAAAAAAATTTTTGTTCAGGCCTCGAATCTCACTCCCAGACACCAATTTGTTACGGTCCGCGGATTAGATGTTACTTTTACCGAGCGGAGGTAACCGCGGCCGAACAGTTTTTTTCCCGACTCACCCGATTCACCCAGACGTTGGCCGTATCGCGCCACAGCTACTCAATGTGGGAAAACTCTAAAGCGACCGAATGCAAAGAGGAAGAAGAAGACATACAGAAGAGTAACGGGGTTTATTGTTTACACGCACATAAGCAAAAAGAGCAGTCACGATTATTTACAGGGGACATGAGACGCAGGTGACACAGTGCAAATGACTAGCTTACCTAACAGGCTTAATTAATACCCAGGACAGAACAAACGAAGACACAGACCCACGCGGGGAACTGCAGAGTGGATTGGCTGGAAGGAGGAATGTTCAGCTCGGACCACAAGCTGGAAGGCTTGGCAGGGCGCACAGCAAGCCGGGCCTCGTCAGGCTGGGAGCGAGCAGGGCGACAGCGGCACGCGTAACTCTCTGCACGCGGCCGGGGCTGGTTGTCGCTCCACGTCTCGGGCTCTTTTGGGTCCTCCCCTTCTTTCTCCCAAATCGTCTGACGCGTCTTTCTCTCCTTGCGCACTTGTCTCTCGGAAGGTCGTCTCTTTTCAGACTCAGAACTCATCTGCTTGGGGAACGTCCCGCAGCGGGATATATATGCCCCGCCCCTCAACCTTTGCGAACCTCCTTGATCTTTCTTGCCACACCCTCTCGAAGTCCAACCCCTTGTTTGTGGTTGGTTGAGTGGGGCTTACTCACTCCTCCCCTCTCTGACGAGGTGGGGACCTGCCTTTCTTCCCCAACCCTGCCTCGTGGCCAATGGCGGCTTTGGAGGGGATGTAATTGCCAATCGAGGCTTGGCAATGACGAAAGGGGGAAATGGAGGTTTTTGGGGATGGGAATGAAGGGAATCTATCTCTTTCACTTGGTGCAATGGAGTGTCATTCTAATGGAAGACAAGGCCTTACTCTAAAACACATAATAAGATATAAGCTACTGAACAAGGGTTTTATCGGGTCCTGCAATGTGGTGTTTCATGGAATAACTACCGGGACGCCCTTTTTACTTTTACACAACACTGGAGGCAGGAGGTGCAGAATAAACAATAATCTATCTATAATGCCAGTAATCTCTGTGTGTCTGTCTGTGTGTTTGTATGCGACCGCTGTTTCTCGACAACCACGGGTCCGATATACTTGAAACTTGCCAGGTATATTGCTGGGGACCCGAGGATGTGCCTTTTCAAGGTTTCATATTAATCGGACAAGTACTTACCGAGATATGTCCAAAAAACGATTCAACCAATCACAGAGCAGCGAACGATCGCGTTTGCCGAACGTGGCGGGCACACTCTGCCTCGGATGGCACATTTGAGAGCGTATTCATTTATTTCACGTTTGCAAACTATGTTGGCGTTAAACTATGTTTTACAACTGATAAAAACGAATTTGCGATTCATTCGCTTTCCTGCGCGTTTGTGTACGCGATGGCGATTTCTTTACCAAACTCCGGAAGCCGTTCGCTTTGGACCGAACCATTGCATGTAAATAGAGGGGGGGGATTGTCACCACTCGCAAGCCGTTCGCTTTGGACCAAACCATTTCATGTAAATAGAGGGGGGGGATATAATTTTAGATATAGATATAGTACGGGCAATGCCCTAGTAATAATAAAGCACACAATAAAAAAATACAGTCCATAATGTTATAAGGTACAATGTTATAAGGTATATATATATATACACACAACAACAACAACAACAACAACAACAACATGCATTTTAAGGCCATTTTCCCTGCTAGAGCAGGGGTTAGCCTTGCGGTCCCCATGACAATCTTCTCCATTTTGCCCTATTTTCTGCAACTCTCCTTGTTAACCCCATTGCCCGCATTTCTTCTTCCACCATCTTTAGCCAAGTCTTTCTCGGTCTTCCCCGTCCTCTTCTTCCTTCTACATTCATTTCCATCACTCTTCTCAACCAGTCACTTTCATCCTTCCTCGACACATGACCAAACCATCTCAACCTGTTCCTCTTCACAGCATCAATCACAGGCTCTATTCCCATCATCTTTCGCAATTCATCATTTGTCTTCCTCTCTCTCAATGATACTCAGCACATCCACCGAACCATTCGCATTTCCACCCTTCATTGCTGCTCTACGTTCATTACCCATGTCTCGCTCCCATAAATCATAACACTTTTCACACATGCAGCATACACCTTTCCCTTCAGCTTCAATGACACTCCCCTCCTCGTCAGCACGCCACTCAGTTCCCGAAACTTCTTCCATGCACATCTCACTCTAGCAATCGTTGCCGAGTCTGATCCACCCTCTCCATTCAGCAAGTCTCCGAGGTAGCAAAATGTTTTCACACCTTCCAGCTTCACGCCGTCTCCAAGATCCAACTCAACATTTCCTCCATCTGCAGCTCCCTCTGTGCACACCTTACATTTCAATATATTTGAATATATAAATATACAGTAATACCCCGGCCTACGTCATTAATTGGTTCCATAAGCCGTGACGTAACTCGGCTTTTGACGTAAACTGGGCGTAATGCCTTAAAAATGCCTTAAAATGAAGACAAACACCGTAAAACTAGGGTAAATAACTCGCGAAAGTATATAACGATCGCTAAACCTTAAAGAACACGAATAACACATGTTAGTCATATTTTTTTAATGAGTGTTGATTTTTTAATGAGAAATGAGAATTTTTTAATGAGACCCTGGTGTTGGGCTAGCGGCTAGGGTGCCAGCTTAGGATCCTAGGATCCTGGGTTCGAATCCCGGTCGATCGCTGAATTAACGCCACGGGGGTTGACTCAGCCTGTCATCCTTCCGAGGTCGGCTAATTGAGTACCAGTTCACTGGTAATTCCCTGCTTGTCGTAAAAGGCGACAAAAAGGGTTGGCGGCAGGAAGGGCATCCGGCCGTAAAACATTGCTTCAAAAAGGGGACCAAAAAACAACAACAACCACGGTCCCCGAAAAAGGCCAACCCCCGCTTTGCGGGGGAAAATGGCCTCCAAAGGTGGTTTTTTTTTTTTAAATGAGTAATGAACACAATTAATAAATGAATTTGTAAACAATAATAAATAAAATTAATAAGATTATGTTATTCACCTTAAACATGGCGTCTCTTCTGAACACAAACACACATTCTAGCAGTCTTAGCCGGCGGCGCTTTTTCAGTGACGTATGTGAGAATACTTTCCCTATCATGAATGATGGTCGATACCGTCAACCGTGGCAGCCCTAAGCATAGACCTTATCGCGAATCGGTAAATATCAACAGAGGGCGCTCCACCGCAAAGCATGATGGGATCGAAAAGGGGGCAAACGTAAGCACGAACCCAGAAGAGGAAGCATCTGTCTACGATCGACGCTGTGTTTACGGAAAGGAAGATGGCTAATGTGAAAGAAATTCAGCGTTTTTTGGCATTAAAATCCAGCGATTTAAAGAAATATTTGAGGGAAAGGGGGGTTCCCATTGGAGAAGAGAAACAACCTGCTTATGCAAGAACAGTTCCTGAATGTTGAAACCTCGATCGGCCATACAAATATCGCCGGGCTGGAACTTGGCTACAATGTTCGTCATCTTTGCAATTTTTTTGTCCGGTGTGTTTCCTCCTGTAGGTTTGGAAATGGATGAAATTGTTCCGCGAGGTGTAATACCAACAAGGCACTTGAGAGTAGGTCTTGACTTATATTGGCTGTACACTTGCGAACAAAACTTGGGAGACGGTGCTTTGTCCTAATCCAAAGCGAAATGCGAGGTCCTCCTCGCGAAGATTAAGCCGAAGCTTCATGAGTGTCATGAGTAGTTGATCCTCTAAAGATTGAGATCGCTTAACTCCGGGTTTTGTAGTATTGTTTATTTGCCAGGTCTTGTCTTCCATTGACAATTTCCCCTTATAATAATGAAGGTTCTGTGCATGAGGGTATACCTCTGCTAATAACCACTTAAACAGGTCATAACTAGGTAAACCTGTATAAAGTTTCACAAGTTCATCACAGTTTGCTATGTCCGAAACAGTAAGCTTCTTGTTACATACTGCAATGGCGGCTTTCAGTTTTGCGACGGTGTCCTTGGCTTGCAAATACTGGCTCATGAGCTGATCACAGTTCACAGTTAATTTGTTAATTTGTCACAGTAAAAAAGTCCTAAAAGTAGTTTAAAGTGGTAAGGATCACGTAGTGTGTCAATGTAAACAAGCAGTCTGTCAAGGTGACAGCGACCGCCGGCGACGCTATTGCCCCTTTCCGATCCCATGACGCATTGTGGTTCCGATTCGCGATAAGGTCTATGCGCTATCACCGACACTTTTTCACCTTTTTCATACCTTTTAATCAGATTTAACTTATCTTCCATCGTAACCACATAACGCTTGGAAACACTTGCACTATCCTTCTTAGGACCCATGGCTAACACAGACACAGTAAAGGAATACTGTACGTCGCCTCTGTTTTTAATGAGAATCAGCGGTTGCGCGTCCGTACAGTATACTGCACGTACATTTTAAAAATATTTTTAATGTGCTTTTTATTGTATTTTAAATTGTTTTTTAGCTTCTTTTATTGTTAATTTATGTACTATTTTATTTATTTTAAATATATTTTTAAGGAAAAATTAATTTTTTTCACGTCTGTAGAAGTGACGTAAAGTCGCACAAAATGACGTTCGCTGAACTGAAATTTACTCTAGAAGAGTGGCGTAAAGTCGGATTTGACATAGGTCGAAATGGCGTAAAACGGGGTATGTCTGTGTGTATATATATATGTATATATATATATATATATATATATATATATGTATATATATATATATATATACATATATGTATATATATATATACATATATGTATATATATATATATATATATATACATATATATATATATACATATATATATATATATATATATATATATATATATATATATATATATATATATACATATATATATATATATATATATATATATATATATATATATATATATACATATATATATATATACATACATATACATATATATATATTGTTGCGGATATGGGATTTGCATCCATCCATATCCGCTTGTAAATATTCCCCTATTTCCTCAATACTTCCCAACTATCCCCAATCCCCCATTCCCTAGTCCCATTTTCTGTAAACAACACTCTGTAGACCCGACCTCCTCCTATTTCCCCCATTAAATGTCGCATCCAGGTCCACCGCATCTCACGTAGACAACTATAGGACATCTTGCTAGTTATTCTTAGTCTATGTCAGTAAAGGACTCGTTTCCATTAATTCTGACCCTTCGTTGCACCAGAATGTGATTGTATGGCACCGTTAGGAAGTTTAGGACCTCCCAATACCTCCCCGCAGCTCTTCCTCACGGTTCAGCAACAACAACAACAACAACAACAACAGCAACGGCGGCGGCGTGCACAGGGAGTGCGCGTCCTCACTCCGGCTTGGTTGGTAGGGGGTGTTGGGAGGGCATGAGGCCTTCCCAACGAGCCGCCATCGAACATGTGCTCGACGGGGTTACCAAATAGGGGCTCCCTGTCGTCAGCTCCTCGTCAAGGGCGGAGCCCGGTAACCCCCGCACCCAATGGAAGCGGCGGACCGGCCCCAGGGGGGCGGAGCCAACCAGCCGAGGGCGTGTCACTCCCCGCTGAGCATGCGCAGGAAGAGGGAGGTGACGTCAGATGCGCGCTGAGCTTGGAGCAAGCAAGACGTACCCTCCGAGCGCTGTGAGGCCTCCCCGCATCCTCTGGACTGGACCGTGCTTTATCCTGTCCCCGAGCCAAGGTGCACCTTGTGCTATCGACTACCTGTCCCTTCCTGCCATCAATCCCTGTGTAAGTCAGCCTTGTTCCGTTTGTCTGTGGTCTGTCTGGGATAAGATAAGACTGTAATTAAGTGCCCATCTCTTCTGTGTCTTTACCTCACTACCTTGTAATCTACCCCCTTTTCTCCACCACTGTAATTATACCCTCCTCCGGAGGTCTTGAGAACTGTACCCCTTGCGTCGTTTCATCTATCCCAGTCGTTGTGTCCTTTCCATCATTGATTTAGCATAGCGCGATTTGGTCAACGTCTGGGTGGAATCGGGGTCTAGTCGGGGAATAACTGTTCGGTCGCGGTCATACCAACCGCTCGGTCAAAATAACATCTAAACCGCGTCCGTAACAATTGGTGTCGAGGAGTGAGATTCGAGGCCCGAACCAAATTTTAAAAAAAACATCTAGAAAAAAATTTGGTCAAAATTATAAAGTCACCGAAATTTGATTTTGTTTTACAAAAAAAAAAAAAACCCCGAATTTTGAAAGTCGCGCTATGGCAGATCAAGACGGCTGGGTTCCGGTAGAGGAGAGTGAGGCAGGGTCGATCCAGGACCAAATTGAGGGACATGAGGAGAGCGAAGCAGTGAGGGCGGCAGGTTCGCAAAATGGCGTCCTCGCGCACGAGGTTACGGGCACGCAAAATGGCGCCTCGCAGATGGCTACGGCGGCCGCGGCACAAGTGGGAGGGATTGACATGCAGGCCCTCATTGCGCAGCTACAGGCAGCTGTACAGATGAGTATGGGGAGCCAAATTGAGCGACTGGGTGAGCGATTGGAGGGCCAAATGGGGGTAATGAGGGACGAAGCGAGGGGTACCGGTGAGGGATTAGACAAGAAATTTGAGGGATTAGACAAGAAATTTGAGGGATTAGACAAGAAATTTGAGGGATTAGACAATAAATTTGAGGGGTTAGACAATGGGATAGAAGGGGTGAAACATGGGTTAACGGGGGTAGAAAACAGAATGGCCGCTCAAGAGAATCAAATGGAAGGGATGAAAAAGGGGTTAGAGGGGTTAGAAACTAGTATGGAAGGCAAATTGAGGGACATGAGGGACCAAGCGGAAAGGGAAGTTAAACAAATGGGGCAGCAGATAGAGGGGGTCAGAACGGGGGTAGAAACTAAATTGGATGCTCACAGGGAGGAAATGGAGCAGATGAGGGTGGCATCTGGGCAGGAGATGCAAGTGATGGGAGAAGAGATCAGAAGAGGTGTGAGTGAGGAGGTCGGAGGAGTGCGCGAGGAGGTGAGGCACTGTAAGGAGCGCATGGAGAAGGAGGTGAGAAAGGGGACTGTAAAATTGCAAGGTGGTATAGAGGAGTTGACGCTGGGAGTAGAACAACTGACAGTGGGACAAAAGGAGTTGGGGGACCAGGTAAAGAAGAACACAGCGGTAATAGAGGGTTTTAAATCGACACAGGAGATGAAAAAGGACGTAGGGGTAATTAAAAAAGAGTGTCAGACGGTACATGAGGACCTGACGAGGAAAATGAACAAGGTGGTAGAGGTGATGGAGGTTAAAGAGCGGGCGGTGCGGGAGCACATAGAAAAAAATATGGTGGAGTTAGAGGAAGAACTTGAGGAGACGCACCGGGAAATAAAAGAGGTGAAGCAGAAATTAGAAGAAGTGGAAGAAGGGGTAAGCGAAATTAAGAAGCGACGGAGAGGGGATAAGAAAGAGATCAAAGAGGAAGTAAAAGAATTGGTCCAAAGTCTGTGTTCGGATCGTGATGATGTGCTCATTAACCGGATGAGGGATTCGCAGGTGATGGAGGAGAAGCGAAGAGAAAGAGGACCCGGTGTAAGTGGTGACCAATATGGTCGTGCGTATGATGCGCCAGGTGATTTAATAAGCTTGGGGGTCGAGATGGACCCGGGTGTTCATGAGAGGCCGTTGGTGAAGTGTGCGACAGGTCTGGTGTGCGAAAAAGGAGGTGTGCGAGAAAGTCCGACTCTGGGGTGCATGAGGAAAGAGTGCGCTGTCAAAAGTAAGGAAGAGTGTACACCTGCGGTGAGCGTTACGGAGGAAGTAACGAAAGAGTGTGCGCAAGAGTGTGCGCAAGAAAGGTGTGTAACGGACGGGTGCATGAGGAAAGAGTGCGCTGTCAAGAGTAAGGGTGAGTGCGCTGTCAAGAGTGGAGGTGAGAGTAGTAAGAGTGACACGGAGCGTGAGTTGGTTGTGACAGGTGAGCGAGGATGTACACCTGGAATGGAAGGATGCACACCTGGAATGGTAGAGCGTGTGTGGGAATGCACACTTGAGTTGGTCGTGAGGCACGTGGTTGGGTGTGCGAGTGAGAGCACACCTGTGATTGTCACAGAGGAGGTGACCGAGGAGGGGGCGCGAAGAGGTGTGTTGGTGAGGTGTGCGAGCGACGAATGTGTGCCAAGGTGTTCGGTGGTCAGGGCTGTGACCAAGTCTGTGAGTGGAATGAGTGAACCGAGGTGTGTAAGAGAAGGTATGACAAGGAGCATGGGAACAGCTGGATGTATGAGCAAGAAAGGGGTAGCGTATGCGTGTAAGCATGCAGGTGAGGCATCGACGGTAACCGGGTTAGCGGTTAGAGCGACTTATAGCCGAATCGGGCCCTCGGTGCGTGCCGGGCTTCGCGTGCCGCGAGAACCAGCGGGGATCCGAGCCACGGCGGGTTCGAAAGGACCGCCGTACGCGATCCACGCTGGGCCTCGCTTTGAACGGCCGCGTCCGTGCTCCACTAGGCGGAGCGGGCAGCCCGATAGGAAGGGTCGTCATGGCGACCACTTTTTGTTGAGGCATTCCGGCAGGTCGAGATCGGGCCATGGGATGGCTCCGTGCCGAGATGGTGCGTGGGACCTCGGCCCAGGTAAACCTCCTTCCCTGCACCGAATGCGGGACGTATCCAGCCGCTGGCACCAAACAACCCGCATTCATGGCTTGGCTGTACGAAGCCGAGCTTTAGAAGTGAATTGGCGCACCGAGAGGCATTAGTAATTCGACTGTAATGACGAGGATAGTGTTTTGGCCCCGAAATTAGAAAAACTAAATTTGATGATTGGCAAAGGATTGGCAGTAATGATTGGCAGATGATGGGTAGTGATTGGCAAATTTTTGATTTGTTGAAATTTGATGTGCAAAATTGGTAGTGGGAGATGCCCGATGTAGTGGGATGGCAACTCTGTCATCCCTCACAAAAAGGGGGGCAAATGCGCTATAGATTATGGGGTGTATGGCAGTGAAAACTAGCCCGGGTGGGTTAGGTTATATTGTTAGGGATCTAGAGATTGACATTAGGTAACGTTAAGGTTAGTTAGTGACTGATACCTGTAGTGGGGACGCAGGCAGTTTAGTGTGGATGATAATGACGTGGGAGCGCAATAGTTTAAAGGGGTGACTGGGAAGCGCAAGTTTCAGAGGGGAGTAGTTAGATGAGATGATGCTGTGTGAGAACTGGACAGGTGTGTGGAGCAGTGTATGAGTAGTGAGTGTTGTGGATCAGCGCGAATGCGCTTGGGGGGAGAGAAGGGTGGAGGCGGTACCAAGTATGAGAGCACAGGTGTGCAAGTACAGGTGTGTGGAATATATGGAGCAGAGAATGAGTGGTGTGGAGAGAGTTGGAGTAAGTGGTACGGAGTGGTGTGCATGGTGTGAAGGTGTGGATGGGGGAAGAGTGGACCCCTTTTCACGAGTACCCGGGGAGGGTAGTTTAAAGAATAGTTAGAAGGTATAGGTAAATTGTGGTTGGATATTGGCATTTGTGGTGCAGTTGCAGAATGGTATTGTGGATGGGTGCATTGGTGTGGTGAAATTGGCTGGTCGTGTGGCCTGTTAGTATGAGTGTGAATGGTTGGGCACTCCGCCACTGTTAGATGTCGGCCAGGTGAGGCCGCAGGTGGGCTCTGGGAACCGTTAGTGTCAGTGGGTGCCTGAGGATCCCGGGTGTGCATCGGGCAGCCCGTGCCAGAGAGGGCACTGAGGGGGTGAGAGTGCGAGAAGGCCTTCCCCAGTTAGTTAGGTTAGGGTGAGGAGCAGGTGAGCTCGGTAGGCAACAACAGTGGTGGAGGTGTGCAGGTGGGCGGACCAGCTGGGAGCGTCACACGACCCAGCCACCGAAATTGTGCTGGGGCACCGAGTGTTGAATCGGGGGAGTGAGACCCCAAATTGAGAAGCACCACAGTTTGGTCAATGGGAATTGGTTTTTAGAACCCATAGTGTAAGTTGGCCAATGGATTGGCAGGGAAAGACCCCGGGTAATGTAAAGTTGTTAAAGTCATTTAGGAAATAGTTAGGATTGATGAACCTGTCGCACCATACGCAGCCACTTACGTGAGGTGGTGATGATGACTCCACACCTGTGTTCCTTTGTTCTGTGTTGCAGGAAAGGAGAATTGCTGTGTGGATTTGTGAGACGCATCACGACGTGGATGAGACATTGGGGTGATTCCATCTCTCCCTCCTTAGGAGGGACTGATGATGAATTGGTGATGGCAAATTTTGATGTTGAGTTGGAGATGGCAAATTTTGATGAGAGTTGGAAATGGCAAATTTGATTGGTTAGGAGGGAGAGAAGACGAATTTGGTTTATGGGAGGAACGGGGAAGACAGTAGGGACGTTTGTTGATGTGTAAATTAGATGTTTATGGGTAGTGTTGTGTTTTGTGGATACAGTAAGGGGTAAGGGAGGGGCAATGTAGGTTACCTGGTGGGGGGGGGGGGGGGCGTACGGTAGGAACGTACCTGTCTCACCTGGTTCCCATGTGCCCCCAGTGTGCATTACCTTGAATTGCGTGCACTTTTGCGCCCTTACCACCTTACTCACTTGTCTTCTTTTGTCTCCCACCTCCGAGGATCTGGCTTTGGGGAAGAGAGAGAGGAGAGAGAGGTGCTGACTCCGCAGTTGTGGGCCTGTACTTCCGCTGCTTGCTGCCTGGATCGATACACCATATGGACCGCAATTTTTGTGGCCGCCCACAATGGACCGCAGTTCTTTTGCGGTCAAGCACCACCCGTGGATGGACCTCTGGGTCAACGTGGCACGTATGCCATACAGGTGAACCACTTTTAGTTGGCCCCCCTGACGGCCACAATTCAGAAATGGACGCGGTTGGCGCCTTTCTTTATTTCTAAAGAAGCCAGAAGGCCAAGTGCACTCCATGAAGGCAAGACCAGCGGCAGAACATCGGCCGGCTGCGACACCACCGGTGACCATGGACACTTGATTGTGCATGGTTATTGAACACTTTATTGGTGCACCGGATGGTGCTGACTGTGCGTAATGGGGTGGTGCTTTTGGTGCTTGGACGGGGTGCTCTGCACATTATTAAAGGCGGTAGGGCCACAGGGCACTCGTGGGTTGGTGTATCGATGCTGGCATGCGTGCTCTCCCTATGCATAACATCTGCATGTGTTCCTCAAAGAACAGGTCCTGGATCGTAGTGTAAATATCAGTGTTGTATAAATAAGGCTCCCTACCGGCTGTATGTTTAGTGTGAGGATGCTTTCCGCGATTCGGTTATCCTGTGGGTGTGTTTCTGTTAGGAGAAGGGTGCAACGTCGCAGGGGGACATATTTACTCATTTGTGAACATCTGTAAAACTGTCGCACTCAGGGTTGAGTTAATAGTAGAGGGAACTACATCTGAGTGCCACACTAAAGTAGGTAAAAATTTATCGGGTCGGGAGGGCCGAGGTAGAGAAGGGTGCAATGTTGCGGATATGGGATTTGCATCCATCCATATCCGCTTGTAAATATTCCCCTATTTCCTCAATACTTCCCAACTATCCCCAATCCCCCATTCCCTAGTCCCATTTTCTGTAAACAACACTCTGTAGACCCGACCTCCCCCTATTTCCCCCATTAAATGTCGCATCCAGGTCCACCGCAGCTCACGTAGACAACTATAGGACATCTTGCTAGTTATTCTTAGTCTATGTCAGTTAAGGACTCGTTTCCATTAATTCTGATCCTTCGTTGCACCAGAATGTGATTGTATGGCACCGTTAGGAAGTTTAGGACCTCCCAATACCTCCCCGCAGCTCTTCCTCACGGTTCAGCAACAACAACAACAACAACAGCAACGGCGGCGGCGTGCACAGGGAGTGCGCGTCCTCACTCCGGCTTGGTTGGTAGGAGGTGTTGGGAGGGCATGAGGCCTTCCCAACGAGCCGCCATCGAACATGTGCTCGACGGGGTTACCAAATAGGGGCTCCCTGTCATCAGCTCCTCGTCAAGGGCGGAGCCCGGTAACCCCCGCACCCAATGGAAGCGGCGGACCGGCCCCAGGGGGGCGGAGCCAACCAGCCGAGGGCGTGTCACTCCCTGCTGAGCATGCGCAGGAAGAGGGAGGTGACGTCAGATGCGCGCTGAGCTTGGAGCAAGCAAGACGTACCCTCCGAGCGCTGTGAGGCCTCCCCGCATCCTCTGGACTGGACCGTGCTTTATCCTGTCCCCGAGCCAAGGTACACCTTGTGCTATCGACTACCTGTCCCTTCCTGCCATCAATCCCTGTGTAAGTCAGCCTTGTTCCGTTTGTCTGTGGTCTGTCTGGGATAAGATAAGACTGTAATTAAGTGCCCATCTCTTCTGTGTCTTTACCTCACTACCTTGTAATCTACCCCCTTTTCTCCACCACTGTAATTATACCCTCCTCCGGAGGTCTTGAGAACTGTACCCCTTGCGTCGTTTCATCTATCCCAGTCGTTGTGTCCTTTCCATCATTGATTTAGCATAGCGCGATTTGGTCAACGTCTGGGTGGAATCAGGGTCGAGTCGGGGAATAACTGTTCGGTCGCGGTCATACCAACCGCTCGGTCAAAATAACATCTAAACCGCGTCCGTAACAATATATACATATATATATATATATATATATATATATATATATATATATATATATATATATATATATATATATATATATATATATATATATATATATATATATATATATATATATATATATATATATATACACATACATATATATATATATATATATACATATATATATATATATATATACATATATATATATATATATACATATATATATATATACATATATATATATATATATATATACATATATATATATATACATATATATATATATATATATATACATATATATATATATATACATATATATATATATATATATATACATATATATATATATACATATATATATATATATATATATACATATATATATATATACATATATATATATATATATATATACATATATATATATATATATATATATATATATATATATATATATATATATATATATATATATATACATATATATACATATATACATACACTAGCTGAGGTACCCGGCTTCACCCGGGTTGAATAAGAATAATACAAATATATGATGAAAAGAACATGTATATTTTAGAGCAATATCACAGTACATTTCCTACATGACGTTTTTTCAATTTTCAATTTCTCAAAACCTCTGGGTATACAACATTTCTGGTTTTCTTACGTAGTGCCAAGACATAAAGATTGCTTGGTTTTCCAACCCTCGAGCAGCCCACGTACAGCTGGCCATGGGCAAACACTTGTTCTGTGAAGTTCAGGCCTACAACCTTCATAGATTGCCCCTGCGCCCTGTTGATGGACATAGCAAAACATAGCCTGATGGAGAACTGAATCCTCTTGAAGGAGAATGGAAGGTCAGGTGGAATAAGTGGTATCCTTGGAATGAATACTTTCTCTCCTCTGTATTGTCCTGAGAGGATGGTTGCCTCTAGGACATGCGGCATCATTTGCTGGATTGTCAATCGTGTTCCATTACACAGCTTTGGTGGATCAAGATTCCTTAGAAGCATGATTGGTGCTCCCACCTTGAGAATCAACCTGTGTGTTGGGAGTCCTTGAGGCTGACGACTGTTGAGAAACTCAGTCGGGAGGTTTACTGCCTGATCTTCATGTCACTTTGGCAAGAGAATCATAATTTCTTTCATGACCGGGCAGCGAACGTCATTATGTGCGACATTACGTCACTCCTACGGACGTGAAAACATTTGTTTTCCTTAAAGAAGCAAACAAGCATGATATATTTAAAATAAATAAAATAGTACATAAATTAACAATAAAAGAAGCTAAAAAAACAATTTAAAATACAATAAAAAGCACATTAGAAATATATAAATATGTACGTACAGTATACTGTACGGACGCGCAACCGCTGATTCTCATTAAAAACAGAGGCGATGTACAGTATTCCTTTACTGTGTCTGTGTTAGCCATGGGTCCGAAGAAGGATAATGCTAGTGTTTCCAAGCGTAATGTGGTTACGATGGACGATAAGGTAAATCTGAATAAAAGGTATGGAAAAGGTGGAAAAGTGTCGGTGATAGCACATAGACCTTATCGCGAATCGGAACCGCAATGCGTCATGGGATAGGAAAGGGGCAATAGCGCCGCCACAAACTACACCATGGAATTGCAGCTGGCCCGCTTTTTTAAACCATTGATATTCAAATAAAAAGTAGCCTATAACCACCGGAATTTTATGATGATTCCGAATCTGTCTAAAACTTTTCTCTGATGTGTAGTTCTTGAGTTATAAGCGGACATCCAGACACACACACACACACACACACACACACACACACACACACACACACACACACACACACACACACACACACACACACACACACACACACACAGACACTCCTCCTTTATTTATATATATATATATATATACAGTGGAACCTTGACTTACGAGTTTAATTCGTTCTGTGACCGAGCTCGTAACTCAATTTGCTCGTTTCTCAAATCAAATTTCCCCATTAAAATGCATTGAAATGCTATTAATCCGTTCCAGCCCGCCAAAAACCACACCAATTTTTTTTAAAATATACAGTATATATAAAAAATATCTCGCGCTTTATATTTCACCTGTATGCAGCATACAAGTTGGCAGGATGGCCTGGACTGGAGGTACGCACACTTGACTCTAAACTGTCCAGCCTGGGTTTGAATCCCGACCCAGCTATAACCTGTCATGTCGGTGTTTCACAGGCAGGGTGATTCATCAATGTGTGTACCGCTAAACTGGGCGCCCCGTTTGCGTCCCATTAGTTGTTGGATGTTGAGGATCTCACCGTGTCTTCCACAAAGAGAAGGCGAGCTATCGCCGGCACTCTGAACAAGTTGTGGCCTGGCATGCTCTTCTCCTCTGCCGTTATATACGTCCTCCTCGGCATCTTTTTCCAGAAGAGCCCTGTCTCGTCACAGTTGAAGATTTGCTGGGGGATGTATCGTTCGGCTTCTATCAGTTCGGCAAAAGTTATAATAAAATCTTCAGCTGCCTTCACATCCGCCTCACCAAGTCGACAACACGCACACCTCGCTCATGTTTTTCGACGATTGCGTGTTTTATAGCCAAGCACATCATCCTATTCTTCTTCTCAGCACTGCCCTTGGAACTCAATTTCTTAGGACCCATGGTTAAAACTAAGAAATTTTCCAAAATAACCAAAATGCGAAAACAAAACAGCAGCGATATACGGCAGAGATACTGTACTTGCACGGCAAGATAACCACGTGACCGGAACCCACCTGGTGGCGGGTGGCGTAAGCTCGTAACTCGGATCTCGGCTCGCATCTCAAAGCAATAAACCGCCCGAGCGACGGCTCGTATCTCGGAAAACTCGTAAGTTGGTGCACTCGTAAGTCAAGGTTCCACTATATATATATATATATATATATATATATATATATATATATATATATATATATATATGTATGTATGTATGTATGTATGTATGTATGTATGTATGTATGTATGTATGTATGTATGTATGTATGTATGTATGTATGTATGTATGTATGTATGTATGTATGTATATATATATATATATATATATATATATATATATATATATATATATATATATATATATATATATATATAGATATTTAATATATTTTGTATATATTGTATATATATATTGTTACGGTTCTGAGAATGTACATATACCATCATTAAAGGTTAACGGTTTGCCCCCATAGTTAGTCCACAAGCAACATGTAGGCCACCTTAGAACATTAGCTATGTCATAGTAAGTGTCAGGATAAGGCCATTTCCATGAGTGATACCTGCGTTGTGTAAAAGAAATAAGTATAGGTCCCGTTCATTTTGCCTCCACCCTCCAAATCTACCTCGTTGGGCAGCATCCATCCCGCACCCCATTTTGGCGATGGCACCTCGCCTTAGGATGCTCACTAGTCGAGGGACACGAGGTAGGCCTGAGAGAGGGTGGAGCCGGCGTTGAGGTCAGGGAGCGGCAGCGAGACGGTAAGAGCCAACAACCAACCAGGGCTCGGGTTAAATGGCGTGAGGGGCGTGGTAAGGGCGCGGCTGGCAAGTTCCAGAGGGTTTGCTGGGCGGCGCTGTATAAAAGCGCGCACAAAGCCCTTCCACAGGACTTATGCGACGTGACTGTGCTAAGAGGACTCGTGAGGAAAGCGCATGGTAAAGAAGACTCACTGGGGAAGGTTGGCTTTGTCAAGAACTGTCCGGATTGACGCAACAGCGCGCATGATAAAGGCCTCGTGAGGAAAGCGCATTGGAAGAGGACTGCAGCGGATACGTGCGTTGAAAGAGCACGTATGCTATTGAACTTGCATTGGGGAGCACCTATTGAGCGGTATTGGGAGCGCATGTAGCACCAGTGCATCTAATACGTACGCGACCGTGGTCGCCAGCAACCGCCAGCCAGCCTTGCCTTTCGCTCAGTAATTGTCCGCTCCGCGTAAACGACCCGCGGGGAGCTTCTGCTGCCCTGACCATCTGCTTCGCGGTACGAGTTGGGGACCGGAGAACGGACTGCTTGGACGCCATCATCCCTGGACCATCACCCTGACCATCTACATCCGCGTGTGAGTGTGTCTGAGAGTGAAACGGGCCCGTGTCCTGGGATAAGTTAAGACTGTATAAGCTTCACTGTGTATCTTCTCCTTCCTGTACAAATGATAAATAAACCAATCTGTTCTTCCTGTTCTTCCTGATTCGACCGTATCAGTCCTTTCCTCCATTGGGTAAGCGTGGCACGATTCGGAATCGCTCAGATCGGGTTTAGTTCCTGTTAACAGC
>NW_027618318.1:55000-60000 GCF_964187855.1 Myxine glutinosa
AGACCAAATTAGAGGTTTGAAAAGCAGTATGGGACAAATGGGGAACCGGATGGATGCTCAGAGTGAGCAATTGGGGGTGATGGGAAACCAAATGGGGGTAATGAGGGACGAAGCGAGGGGTACCGGTGAGGGGTTAGACAAGAAATTTGGGAAGTTAGACAATAATTTTGAGGAGTTAGACAAGAAATTTGGGAAGTTAGACAATAATTTTGAGGGGTTAGACAACGGGATAAAAGAGGTAAAGAATGGGTTAACGGGGGTGGAAAACAGAATGGCTGCCCAGGAGAATCAGTTAGAGGGGGTGAAAAATGGGTTAGAGGGGTTAGAAAACAGTATGGAAGGCAAATTGAGGGACATGAGGGACCAAGCGGAAAGGGAAGTTAAACAAATGGGGTAGCAGATAGAGGGGGTCAGAATGGGGGTAGAAACCAAACTGGATGCTCACAGGGAGGAAATGGAGCAGATGAGGGTGGCATCTGGGCAGGAGATGCAAGTGATGGGAGAAGAGATCAGAAGAGGAGTGAGTGAGGAGGTCGGAGGAGTGCGCGAGGAGGTGAGGCACTGTAAGGAGCACATGGAGAAGGAGGTGAGAAAGGGGACTGTAAAGTTACAAGGGGGCATAGAGGACCTGACGCAGGAGGTGGAACAGCTGACGGAGGGACAAAAAGGACTAACGGAGCAGGTTCAAAGGAACACTGCGGTATTAGGGGGGTTAAAAGCGACACAGAAAGAACTAAAAGACGACTTGATAGCGACGAAGAGGGAATGTCAGATGGTACGTGAGGGACTGACAACGAGGTTGGACGAGGTGATAGAGGTAATGGAGACGAAGGACCGGCAGGTGAGGACGCACATGGAAACGGTCAAGGTAGCCTTGGAGGACGAGCTTGAGGAGACGTACCGGGGAATAAAAGAGGTGAAGCAGAAATTAGAAGAAGTGGAAGAAGGGGTGAGCGAAATTAAGAAGCGACGGAGAGGGGATAAGAAAGAGATAAAAGAGGAGATAAAAGAATTGGTCCGAAGTCTGTGTTCGGATCGTGATGATGTGCTCATTAACCGGATGAGGGATTCGCAGGTGATGGAGGAGAAGCGAAGAGGAAGAGGACCCGGTGTAAGTGGTGACCAATATGGTCGTGCGCATGATGCGCCAGGTGATTCAAGAAGCTTGGGGGTCGAGATGGACCCGGGTGTTCGTGAGAGGCCGTTGGTGAAGTGTGCGACAGGTCTGGTGTGCGAAAAAGGAGGTGTGCGAGAAAGTCCGACTCTGGGGTGTGTGAGGAAAAAGTGCGTGCCAAGGAGTGAGGGTGCTGGCGAGAGTGAGTCGGTCGTAGCGCGGGTGCGAGGGAGCACATGGAAGCGCGGTGTGGTGAGTGTTACAGAGGGTGTAACGAAAGAGTGTGCGCGAGAGGATGCGCGAGAAAGGTGTGTAACGGACAGGTGCATGGGGAAAGAGTGCGCTGTCAAGAGTAAGGAAGAATGCACGCCGGTGGTGAGTGTTACAGAGGGTGTGACGGGAGAGTGTGCGCAAGAGTGTGCGCGAGAAAGGTGTGTAACGGACAGGTGCATGAGGAAAGAGTGCGCCGTCGAGAGTAAGAGTGAGTGCGCTGTCAAGAATGGAGGTGAGAGTAGTGAGAGTGACAAGGAGCGTGAGTTGGTTGTGACAGGTGAGCGAGGATGTACACCTGGAATGGAAGGATGCACACCTGGAATGGTAGAGCGTGAGTGGGAATGCACGCTGGAATTGGTAGTGAGGCACGTGGTTGGGTGTGCGAGTGAGAGCACACCTGTGATTGTCACAGAGGAGGTGACCGAGGAGGGGGCGCGAAGAGGTGTGTTGGTGAGGTGTGCGAGCGACGAATGTGTGCCAAGGTGTTCGGTGGTCAGGTGTGTGACCAAGTTTGTGAGTGGAATGAGAGTACCTGGGTGTGTAAGGAAAGGTACGAGGAGCATGGAGATGGCTGGATGTGTGAGCAAGGAACGGGCTGCGGGGTGTAAGCATGCAGGTGAAGCATCGACGTTAAACGGAGCAGCGGTTAGAACGACTTATAGCCGAATCGGGCCCTCGGTGCGTGCCGTGCCTCGCTTTGAATGGCCGCGTCCGTGCTCCACTAGGCGCAGCGGGCAGCTGGATAGGAAGGGTCGTCATGGCGACCACGTTTTGTTAAGACGTGCCGGCAGGTCGAGATCGGGACATTGGATGGCTCCACGCCGAGATGGTGCGTGGGATCTCGGCCCGGGTAAACCTCCTTCCCTGCACCGAATGCGGGACGTATCCAGCCGCTGGCACCAAACAACCCGCATTCATTGCTCGGCTTTACGAAGCCGGGCTTTGGACAGGAATTGGCGCACCGAGAGGCATTAGTGAGGAGACTGTGTGATGAGGATAGTGTTTTGGCCCCGAAATTAGAAAAAAACAAAATTTGATGATTGGCAAAGGATTGGCAGTAATGATTGGCAGATGATGAGTAGTGATTGGCAAATTTTTAATTTGTTGAAATTTGATGTGCAAAATTGGTAGTGAGCGATGGGCCCGGTGGGCAAGGGTGGCATCCCTGCCACCCTTCCCAGGTGGGGCAAATGCGCTATAGTTTATGGGGTTGATGGCAGTGAAAACTAGCCCGGGTGGGTTAGGATATATCATGATAGGGATCTAGAAGAGATTGACATTAGGTAACGTTAAGATTAGTTAGTGACTGATACCTGTAGTGGGGATGCAGGTAGATTAGTATGGATGATAATGACGAGGGAGCGCAATAGTTTAAAGGGACGACTGGGAAGCGCAAGTTTCAGAGGGGAGTAGTTAGATGAGATGATGCTGTGTGAGAACTGGACAGGTGTGTGGAGCAGTGAGTGAGTAGTGAGTGTTGTGGAGCAGCGCGAATGCGCTTGGGGAGAGAAGGGTGCAGGTGGCACCAGGTGTGAGAGCACAGGTGTGCAAGTACAGGTGTGTGGAATGCATGGAGCAGGGAACGAGTGGTGTGGAGAGAGTTGGAGTAAGTGGTACGGAGTGGTGTGCATGGTGCGAAGGTGTGAATGGGGGAAGAGTGGACCCCCATCACGGATACCCGGGGCGGGTAGTGTAAGTGTTAGGTAGAGGGTATAGGTAAATTGTGGTTGGATATTGGCATTTGTGGTGCGGTTGCAGAATGGTATTGTGGATGGGTGCATTAGTGTTGTGGAAATGGCTGGGCGTGTAGCCTGTTAGTGTGTGTAGTTGGTTGGGCACTCCACCACTGTGAGGATGTCGGCCAGGTGAGGCCGCAGGTGGGCTCTGGGAGCCGGTAGATTTGTGGATGGGGCCCGAGGATCCGGAGAACGGACCCGGGTAGCCCAGTGCCAGAGAGGGCACCGAGTGGGGAGAGCGCCAGAGGGCCTTCCCCAGGTAGATAGGTTAGGGTAAGGAGCAGGTAAGCTCGGAGGCAACTGCAGTGGTGGAGGTGTGCAGGTGGGTAGACCCGCTGGGAGAGGTACACGCCACAGCCCAGAAATTGTGCGAGGGCACCGGGAGATGAATCGGGGGAGTGAGACCCCAAATTGAAAAGCACCACAGTTTGGTCAATGGGAATTGGTTTTTAGAACCCATAGTGTAAGTTGGCCAATGGATTGGCAGGGAAAGACCCCGGGTAATGTAAAGTTGTTAAAGTCATTTAGGAAATAGTTAGGATTGATGAACCTGTCGCACCATACGCAGCCACTTACCTGTGGTGATGATGATGACTCCACACCTGTGTTTTCTTTGTTCTGTGTGCAGGAAATGAGAATTGCTGTGAGGATTTGTGAGACGCATCACGACGTGGATGCGACATTGGGGTGATTCCATCTCTCCCTCCTTAGGAGGGACTGATGATGAATTGGTGATGACAAATTATGATGTTGAGTTGGAGATGGCAAATTTTGATGAAAGTTGAAAATGGCAAATTTGATTGGTTAGGAGGGAGAGAAGACGAATTTGGTTTATGGGAGGAACGGGGAAGACAGTAGGGACGTTTGTTGATTTGTAAAGTAGATGTTTATGGGTAGTGTTGTGTTTTGGGGATACAGTAAGGGGTAAGGGAGGGGCCATGTAGGTTACCTGGTGGGGGGGGGCGTACGGTAGGAACGTACCTGTCTCACCTGGTTCCCATGTGCCCCCAGTGTGCATTACCTTACATTGCGTGCACTTTTGCGCCCTTACCACCTTACTCACTTGTCTTTTCTTTTGTCTCCCACCTCCGAGGATCTGGCTTTGGGGCAGAGAGAGAGGAGAGAGAGGTGCTGGCTCCGCAGTTGTGGGCCTGCACTTTCGCTGCTTGCTGCCTGGATCGATACACCATATGGACCGCAATTTTGGTGGCCACCCACAATGGACCGCAGTTCTTTTGCGGCCAAGCACCACCCGTGGATGGACCTATGGGTCAACGTGGCACCTATGCCATACAGGTGAACCACTTATAGTTGGCCCCCTGACGGCCACAATAAAGAAATGGACGCGGTTGGCGCCTTTCTTTATTTTTGAAAGAAGTAAGAAGGCCAAGTGCACCACACGAAGGCAAGACCAGCGGCAGAACATCGGCCGGCTGCGACACCACACCATGATTATTAAACATTTTATTGGTGCACCGGATGGTGCTGACTGTGTGATGGGGTGGTGCTTTTGGTGCTTGGAAGGGGTGCTCTGCACATTATTAAAGGCCGTAAGGCCACAGAGCACTCGTGGGTTGGTGTATCGATGCTGGCATGCGTGCTCTCTCTATGCAAAACATCTGCATGTGTTCCTCCAAAAACAGGTCCTGGATCGTAGTGTAAATATCAGCGTAGTCTTGTAAATAATGCTCCCTACCGGCTGTATGTTTAGTTTGAGAATTCTTTCCGCGATTCGGTTATCCTGTGGGTGTGTTTCTGTGAGGAGAAGGGTGCAACGTCGCAGGGGGACATATTTACTCATTTGTGAATATCTGTAAAACTGTCGCACTCAGGGTAGAGTTAATAGTAGAGGGAACTACATCTGAGTGCCACACTAA
>NW_027618318.1:65000-70000 GCF_964187855.1 Myxine glutinosa
TATATATATATATATATATATATATATATATATATATATATATATATATATATATATATATATATATTGTGACGGACACGGCTAGGATGTTAATTGCCGAGCGGATGGCTGCCGCGCCCGAACAGTTACCCCGACTAACCCGATTCCTGA
Organism: Myxine glutinosa; assembly: GCF_964187855.1. Taxonomy (NCBI): domain Eukaryota; kingdom Metazoa; phylum Chordata; class Myxini; order Myxiniformes; family Myxinidae; genus Myxine; species Myxine glutinosa. The sequence continues at coordinate 65,151 of NW_027618318.1, forward strand.
ACGTTGGCCGAATCGCGCCACAGATATTCAATGGGGAAAAGACGAAGGCGACACGGATGTGAAGAAGAAGAAGGAGAAATAGGGAATACGAATATAATTTATTTGCTATTTACAGGACCAAAAAAAACCAAGGAGAAGGAATGATAATAAAATAAAGACAGAAGGAATCAAGGAGACACAGTGCAAATATTAACTTATACAAGCTTACTTATACCCAGGGACAAGACAAAAGACAGACTACAAGCACACTTACACGGGGGATGATGACAGGAATGGCAGGAGGTGGATGGCTGGAGGAAGCGGAAGGTTCAGCTGGAACCGCAGCACGGTCGGGTCGGGGATGAGCAGCCGCCGCCCTTTCTCGATCGGCGCGTTTTGCAGCTGCCGTTCCTTCGCGGTCCCGCTCGAAACTGCCGTCAAAGCCCCGAAGCTGCTGTGGCTGAAGCTGCTGTGGCTGAAGCTGCTGCGTGCCGCTGCTCTTTCAGGGATTCCTCTGCCTCATGCGCTGCGTGCTCTCCACCGGTTCATCTGCCTTCTCTCTCGTATCTCGTGGGGGCATTGCGTGACGGGTTCTCTCCCTGAAGCATCTGCTCGTGGGGATCCCTTACTCAACTCCATAAGCAGTCCCTCACTCCTTCTTTTATTGCCCTCCCCGGAATCAAGCCGCGGGCTACGAGGGCACGCCTACCGGTTCGCTCACCGCGGTGCTGATTGGTGGTTAAGGGCTCTCTAACTCCAACTTTTGATGATGATGAGGTGCCACGCCTTTCTTCCCCGAACAGAGCACATGCTTAATGGCGGCAATTGCAGACAACAGCCAAATGCAGTTGGCAATTAACGAAAGGGGGGATTGGAAGGGAATCTACCTTATTTCACTTGGTGCAATGGAGTATTTTAATTAATGGAAGACACAGCCTTACACTAATACACATAATAAAGATATAACTACTGAACAGGGATATATGGTGTCCTTCGTGTATGCTTTATGGAATTAACTACGGGAACGCCCTTTGACCTTTATACAACAGACTGGAGGCAGGAGGGTCCAGAATAAAGCAATAATAATAAAAAAAACACAATAAAAAACACAATCCTCATATCCACAACACTGCACCCTCTTCCTCTTAGGCACGTCCCGGGCCTATGAACTTTTACCTTAGTGTGGCACGTAGGTGTAGTTCCCTCTACATTTAACCTGACCCTGAGTGCGACAGTTTTAAAACATAAATAAATATGTCCCGCTGCTCCATTGCACCCTGCCTAACAGATTCACGCCCACAGTTAACCGAATTGCGGAATGGTCTTCAAACTAAAACACTTACGGTGGGGGCGCATTATTTACAATGACTCTGCTTTTATTTACAATACGCAACCCAGGACCTGCGATTGTTCTTTTTGGGGGGGGGAGACAGTCTGCCCTGCATCGATGCACCATGAAAGCACCCAAAAATGCACCAATACACCCTCAAGCACCAATCGGTGCACAGTCATCACTGTGCATGAATAAAAATAACCAAACAACCCCTAACCCTGCTGGTGGTCTCTTGCTCTTCGGCTCCCTCTGCTGGCTATTGCTCTCTTCTTGATGTTGTCTTTCTTTCATTTTCTTACTGGCGGCCTATTGGTGGAAATAAAATGCACCCAACGTGTCCATTTCTTTTATTTATGGCCCACAGGGGGCCGACTATGTATGGTTCCCTGTGGGGCATCGGTGCCCTGTGGCCAAGGTCCGCCAGCAAGATCTCGGGCCTTCATGGCCGGTTCCAGCAGAGGGGCCATGCCCCAACCCATGGGGTCCATAAGTGGTGCTCAGCCACTGACATGTGGTCCATAAGGTGGTGCATTGATGCAGACAGCTGTGGTTGCGAGAGGTTCGGGCGCCCAATGGCGGACTCACGCACGCTCCCCTCGGCGCCCAGTGGTGCACAGGTCCTCATGTGGGAGACAAAGGGGGATAAAGACAGATGAGCGAGGGGTAAGGTCTCAAGGGTACACATCAAAACAAGGCAATGCAAGGCGAAGTGCGTACGGAGAGCGAAGTGAGAAAGCTCGTCCCTACCGTACGTCACCCCCCCTTGTCACCTACTCTACCCCTTGCCCTTACCCCATATTTACAAAATCTACACATTTACAAATTTGTCACAACTGTCACGTCTTCCCCATATTTCCCCTATACCAAATTCGTCTTCACTCCCACTAATCCAAAATTTGCCATCACCCAATTCATCATCAATCCCTCCTAAGGAGGAAGAGATGGAATTACGCACAATGTCACACCCACGTCATGATGCGTCTCACAATCCAAACATTTGCATCAATAAAAATAATAAAAACAACCTGGCATGGTGTGGAGTACCACCTTTACCTCAGGTGAGTGGATGTAGATGGTGCGAGGAGATCTCCATCCTAACTATCCTCTAAATGACATTAACACACTTTACACTACCCGGGGTCTTTCCCTGCCAATCCATTGGCCAGCTTACACTATGGGTTCTAAAAACCAATTCCCATTGACCAAACTGTGGTGCTTCTCAATTTGGGGTCTCACTCCCCCGATTCATCTCCCGGTGCCCTTGCACAATTTCCGGGCTGGGTCGTGCAGCTCTCCCAGCAGGTCTACCCACCTGCACACCTCCACCACTGTAGTTGCCACCCGAGCTTCTAGCTCCTCACCCTAACCTATCTACCTGGGGAAGACCCCTCCTGGCTCTGTCACCCCACTCGGTGCCCTCTGGCACTGGGCTACCCGGGTCCGTCCTCGGGATCCTCGGGCCCCATCCACAACAACTACCGGCTCCCAGAGCCCACCTGCGGCCTCACCTGGCCGACATCCTAACAGTGGCGGAGTGTCAACCAACTACACACACTAACAGGCTACACGCCCAGCCATTTCCACAACACTAATGCACCCATCACTACACTCCTGTGCAACTACCCGCACCACAGATGCCAGTATCCAACCACAATTTACCTGTACCCTCTACCTAACACTTACACTACCCTCCCCGGGTATTCGTGATGGGGGTCCATTCTTCCCCCATTCACACCTTCGCACCATCCACTCCACTCCACAGTTTCCACCATACTCACTCCACGACCATCCATTCCCATACTCCATATATTCCATACTCCATATATTCCACACAACCATTCTCCATACACCTGTTGTTGCACACCTGTGCAATCACACCTGGTGCCACCTGCACCCTCCTTCCTTCCTGGACCATTTGGTCACCACAATACACATCACAATCACTCAAACACTGCTCCATACACCTGTTCAGTTGCACACCTGTGCAATCTCAATACTACTCACAATCACAATCAGTTACTCATACCCTGCTCAATACACTTTCGATCCTCACACACATGGCATCATCTCATCTAACTACTCCCCTCTGGAACTTGCGCTTCCCAGTCGTCCCTTTAAACTATTGCGCATACCACGTCATTATCATCCACTCTAATCTACCTGCGTCCCCACTACAGGTATCATTGTCACTACCTAATCTTAACGTTACCTATTGTCATCTTCTAGGTCCCTACACACAATATCCTAACCCTCCCGGGCTAGTTTGCACTGCCAAACCCCATAACTAGTGCTCCTTTGCCCCCGCTGTGAGAGATGGCACAGTTGCCATCCCATCACATCGGGTATCTTCCACTATAAATTTTGCTCGTCCAAATTCAACAAATCAAAAATTTGCCAATCATCTGCCAATCACTCTACCATTACCAATCATCACTCTGCCAATCCTTTGCCAATCATCAAATTTTGTTCTTCTAATTTCGGGGCCAAAACTATCCTCATCATCAGTCTACTCACTAGTGCCTCTCGGTGCGCCAATTCACTTCTACAGCCCGGCTTCGCACGGCCGAGCAATGAATGCGGGTTGCTTGGTGCCGGCGGTTGGATACGTCCGGCATTCGGTGCAGGGAAGGACGCTTACCCGGGCCGAGATCCCACGCACCACCTCGGCACAGAGCCGTCCAATGGCCCGATCTCGACCTGCCGGAACGCCTCAACAAAAAGGGGTCGCCATGACAACCATTCCTATCGGGCTGCCCGCTCCACCTAGTGGAGCACGGACGTGGCCGTTCAAAGCGCGGCCCGGCGTGGATCCCGCACGGCGGTCCTTTCGAAACCGCCGCGGATCCCCGCGGCACGCAAAGCTGCCCGGCGCGCACCGAGGGCCCGATTCGGCTAAACGTCGCTCTAACCGCTAACCCGGTTACCGTCGATGCTTCACCTGCATGCTCACACGCATACGCGACCCCTTTCACCCTCACCGAGCTCGGTGCTCCAACGCCACCCGTACACCCCGTGTACTTCGCTATTGCACTCGTTCTTTCGCTCACAGACTTGGTCACACACCTGACCACCGCACACCTTTGCATACACTCGTCGTTCGCACACCTCACCAACACACCTCTTCGCGCCCCCTCCTCGGTCACCTCCTCTGTGACAACCACAGGTGTGCTCTCACTTGCACACCCAACCACGTGCCTCACTACTAACTCAAGTGTGCATTCCCACACACGCTCTACCATTCCAGGTGTGCATCCTTCCATTCCAGGTGTAGATCCTCTCTCACCTGCCACAACCAACTCACGCTCCGTGTCACTCTTACTACTCTCACCTCCACACTCGGTCGCGCACTCACCCTTACTCTCCCCAGCGCACTCTTTCCTCATGCACCCGTCCGTTACACCCCTTTCTCGCGCACACTCTTGCGCACACTCTCCCGTTACTCCCTCCGTAACACTCACCACAGGTGTACACTCTCTCGTTACATCCTCTGTAACAATCCCCACTCCGCGCTTCCATGTGTCCCCTCGCACACGCGCTA
>NW_027618318.1:75000-77213 GCF_964187855.1 Myxine glutinosa
ACATCCCCCAGCAAATCTTCAACTGTGACGAGACAGGGCTCTTCTGGAAAAAGATGCCGAGGAGGACGTATATAACGGCAGAGGAGAAGAGCATGCCAGGCCACAACTTGTTCAGAGTGCCGGCGATAGCTCGCCTTCTCTTTGTGGAAAACACGGTGAGATCCTTAACATCCAACAACTAATGGGACGCAAATGGGGCGCCCAGTTTAGCGGTACACACATTGATGAATCACCCTGCCTGTGATTCACCCATGACAGGTTATAGCTGGGTCGGGATTCAAACCCAGGCTGGACAGTTTAGAGTCAAGTGTGCGTACCTCCAGTCCAGGCCATCCTGCCAACTTGTATGCTGCATACAGGTGAAATATAAAGCGCGAGATATTTTTATATAGACTGTATATTTTAAAAAAAATTGGTGTGGTTTTTGGCGGGCTGGAACGGATTAATAGCATTTCAATGCATTTTAATGGGGAAATTTAATTTGAGAAACGGGCAAATTGAGTTACGAGCTCGGTCACAGAACGAATTAAACTCGTAAGTCAAGGTTCCACTGTATATAATATATATATATATATATATATATATATATATATATATATATATATATATATATATATATATATATATATATATATATACAGTGGAACCTTGACTTACCAGTGCCCCAACTTACGAGTTTTTCGAGATACGAGCCGTCGCTCGGGCGGTTTATTGCTTTTAGATGCGAGCCGAGATTTGAGTTACGAGCTTTCGCCACCCGGTCACGTGGTTATCTTTCCGTGAAAGTACAGTATCTGTCGTATAGCGCTGCATTTTTGTTTTCGCATGTTCTTTATTTTGAGTTTACGCCGCCAGGTGGGTTCCGGTCACGTGGTTAACTTGACGTGCACGTACAGTATCTCTGTCGTATAGCGCTGCATTTTTGTTTTCGCATGTTTCTTTATTTTGAGTTTACGCCGCCAGGTGGGTTCCGGTCACGTGGTTATCTTGACGTGCACGTACAGTATCTCTGTCGTATAGCGCTGCATTTTTGTTTTCGCATGTTTCTTTATTTTGAGTTTACGCCGCCAGGTGGGTTCCGGTCACGTGGTTATCTTGACGTGCACGTACAGTATCTCTGCCGTCAACTTGTTCAGAGTGCCGGCGATAGCTCGCCTTCTCTTTGTGGAAAACACGGTACTGAGAAGAAGAAGAGGATGATGTGCTTGGATATAAAACACGCAATCGTCGAAAAACATGAGCGAGGTGTCGAGGAGGACGTATATAACGGCAGAGGAGAAGAGCATGCCAGGCCACAACTTGTGGATATAAAACACGCAATCGTCGAAAAACATGAGCGAGGTGCCGAGGAGGACGTATATAACGGCAGAGGAGAAGAGCATGCCAGGCCACAACTTGTTCAGAGTGCCGGCGATAGCTCGCCTTCTCTTTGTGGAAAACACGGTGAGATCCTTAACATCCAACAACTAATGGGACGCAAACGGGGCGCCCAGTTTAGCGGTACACACATTGATGAATCACCCTGCCTGTGATTCACCCATGACAGGTTATAGCTGGGTCGGGATTCAAACCCAGGCTGGACAGTTTAGACTTTAGAGTCAAGTGTGCGTACCTCCAGTCCAGGCCATCCTGCCAACTTGTATGCTGCATACAGGTGAAATATAAAGCGCGAGATATTTTTATATATACTGTATATTTTTAAAAAAATTGGTGTGGTTTTTGGCGGGCTGGAACGGATTAATAGCATTTCAATGCATTTCAATGGGGAAATTTGATTTGAGATACGAGCAATTTGAGTTACGAGCTCGGTCACAGAACGAATTAAACTCGTAAGTCAAGGTTCCACTGTATATATATATATATATATATATATATATAATATATATATATATATATATTGTTGCGGATTTGAGAATCCTGCACGTTGGTAATTGTTGTAAATATCACCCTCTGTAAATAGTAATTCTTTGTAAATACCTCCATCAATTGGTAAAGGTCAAAGGTCGTCCCTTTAGCTAGTCCATCGCATACAGGTAGCAAATCATAGGCTTCCCTCAATAGTTATCTCTTTATTCTATGTCAGTTTAAGGCTCTGTATTCCATTAGTTGACTCTGCATTGCACCAAATGAAATAAGATAGATCCCCCTTTTAATTCCCCAACTGCATCATTGCCAACCGCATTATTGCCAACCACAATTGCCAACTGCATTCG
>NW_027618319.1:0-77206 GCF_964187855.1 Myxine glutinosa
TCCGGCTTGTGATAGAGTGGGGCTTAATGATGAGGATTCATATAAACAATGTATTTTCTGTGATTTAATTTTAATTAATGATAATAAGAAATATAAAAAAATATATAACTCTTTTAAATTAGAACCAAAAATGAATTACTTTACAAGATTAATAAGAGAGATGAATGTTAAGTATTGTGATGATAATACACCATTTCTTTCAAGGGAAGAGACTATTTGTATTGAGGAAATGTATAAGGGTTTAATGATATTTATTATTCAAAATAATTTTAATGGAAATGTTAATACAAGATACTATATAAATAAAATAATGAATTATTTTGAAATTAAACCAGAACTCAGGATAAAATATAGAGTTTCTAAAATAGCTCAAAAAAAGTTGGATGACTTGTTTTCCAAATATATAAATGAATGATTTTTTACCCGTTTGGGAAAATAAGATAAAATTTAATAACCATAAAAACATTCCAAATTCATTGAGATGTCTAATAGTTGGTTCAAGCGGATGTGGGAAAACCTGTTTACTTTTAAAGATGCTCCTTGGTCCTAATTTTTTAGATTATGATAATTTAATAATTTTTACAAAGTCAAGTTTTCAACCCGAGTATCAACTACTCTCACAGGGTTTTAATGCGGGTCTTAAAAAGGAAGACATTATCGGTTTATTTAAACTTCAAAACAAACTAAATGATTATAATATTGATGATATAATACAATTATTTTGTGATACACAGAAATCAAAATCGAAACCCATAACTTGTATTCTCAGTGATAATACGGATGATATACCTTCACCTCAAGATTTAGATAAATCAAAAAAGAACCTTGTCATCTTTGATGATTGTGTCAATGAGAGAAACCAAACAGTAATGGATAGCTACTATACAAGAGGGAGACATTCTTCTTGTAATTGTATATATCTTAGTCAATCATATTTTCAACTCCCTCGACGCTCAATAAGAAACAATGCCAATACTTTTATTTTATTTAAGTTAAATTCAATAGATGTAAATAATTTTTGGAGAGATAATTGCTCTACGTTATGTAGTAAAAAAGAATTTGAAAATTATATGAAACACACGATTGGAAAATATAAATATATTGTTGTGAAACAAGATGAGATACTAAATGATATTTTTCAATAAATAAATACAGAAAATGAATACTGAAGAAAGAGAAAGAAAGTTTAAGGAACATCAACAATTAGTTTCAAAAGTTGTTAAACAACAGGAAGAGATAAAGAAGAAACGGAGACAGAAACTAACTGGTGAAGAAGCCTTTGAAAGAAAACAAGAGAAATTCTTTAAACCACTTTTGAAAACTCAACACCCTACAGTTCCCACGGTAGAATTTACTCCGAAAAAACTTCAAATGCTCAAAGATTTTAGTCAGATAACAAAACAAGAACTTGGTGAATTAGAATATGATGACGAGGGATTATTTCGGAAACTTGAGCAGGTAAATCAACCCCCTAATTATGTTGTGGAAGCTCTTCAAAACAATGAATATTCTGCGGGTTCAAAAACCAGAGCAGGTCTCATTCCAACAGAAGAACCAGCAGTGTTTCATCTTGTGGAAGAAAAGGTATTGATATTTAATGATGAATTGATGTTCTTGAGTTCTACTCAACCAAATGTTAAATTAACTCCAAGATTAATGTTTCTTCTAACAAACCCCGGATTCAGCGGTTCAAAATATTTTGAGGAACCACTTGATATGGAAAGAGAGGAAGATAGGGTATATATTGAGTTGTTAAATGCACTTGATTATGGAGTTTCTGTTGCTGGTAAAAGTAAGAAGAATGAGAAGGAGAAACATATTATTGATGCTTTAAGTAAGCTTGGTTCGGGTGTTAGTTTTCTTCCAAATGACCCATCACAATTAGTTAATAGGCTATTATTGTTGTTAGGTAGTAAGAAGGCTGGAAACAACAATTGTTTTAATGAATCCTCAGCCATTTTAGATCAGTTGATGAACATGAAAATAATTAATAAATGTCAATACAAAGATATTTTATTAGATATTAAATAAGATGAGAAGCACAATTCTTAGTTTTAATTTCACAACGAGCGATTACACAGCTTCATTCCCTTACCCACTACAACTTGACCCCCTTACCTCATATGAGGCATCTTTGTTGTCAATGGAAACTTACAATACCCTTTTTAATATCACAGAGAAAAACAACAAGTTTAGTTATAATCCAGGCACTGCCTACAAAACTATAACTGTTTCACCTGGAGCTTACGAGATTTCTCAAATATCTTCAGAAGTCTCTCGCCTTATGAAAGAAAAAGGTGATGAACCAAAAAATATTGTAATAGATATTCAAAAACACACTTCAAAATCAACTATTAAACTTAAAAATAATTATAAAGTTGATTTCACGATTGAAAATTCGTTTAGAGAGCTATTGGGTTTCTCTTCAAAAAAGATTGAAAATAACGGGACGTTTTACAGTGATAATGTTATCCAAATATCCTCCGGTATAAATTCAGTATTAATTCATTGTGATTTGATTGATGGTGCTTATAACGATGGAATAAGAACAAATACAATATTTTCATTCAGTGCATACTCAACCCCGATTGGTTATAAATTTAATATGGAACCAAAAAATCTTGTCTATTTACCTGTGTCAGGAAAAACCATATACAGAGTAAATTTTAGGATAACCGACCAAGATAATCGTATGATATCCTTTAATGATGAAATTATATCCATCAGAATTCACCTACGTGAAGTTTTTCAATAAATAAATAATGGTTATTGTGAGAAAACACGAGTTGGGAAAATATAAAATAATTACAGGGGAGGGCATGTTCCTTTCACCAGACTATACAAGGTATGTGGGTAGAGGATACTATAAACCTAAGAGACAACGAGGTGTAGGTCATCAATTTCGAAATAAAGGAGATGGGATAATTGATACTCTAATGGGTATTGGTTCAACCATCCTTAAACATAAAGACCTAATTGGTTCAACTGCTTCTGCCGTGGGCTCCGTTGCGGGTGCTATAAAGAGTATAAAAGATGCTCAAAAGGAGTCTCATAAATTACAAGCAATCAAAGAAATAAAAAAAGGTAAAACTCAACTATCTTCACAAGAACGACAAAAAATCATTAAAATACTTGGGTCAGGGTTTCAACAATTTTAATGCTATATAAATACAAGTATGGAAGCGATTGATAGTATCTATGATTTGGATGATACGATTATCATTTCAAACTCCACTAAAAAGGAAGACTATTTTAAGGTAAATGCTATAACAGGAACAGACTGGAATTCAAACGGAACAAAAAGTTTTGAAATAAATAATCAACAAACTTACTTGAATATAGCTGATAGTTTCTTGCTGTGTAAATTTAAATTCACTAAGGCTGCGAATAATACTAATGCTACACTCGTAAATGATTTCTTCTGGAAAATGTTTGACAGTGTCCGCCTGTATATTGGAACACAAGAGGTTGAAGCGGTTGATTATGTCTCTGCTACATCTGAAATGATGAAATTTACACTATATTCGTTTAGTGATAGAATGGGTAAGGGAGCTGTTGAAGGTTTTATTCCTGATATGTCAACGGGTACAAACGCAGACCCTGGTTATAGTCAAAGGAAGTCAATGTATAATGATGAAACAAAAGCAGTGAATAGTTTTACCGTAGCAGTACCTCTTAAAGGTATATTTGGATTTTGCGATTATGATAAAGTTTTGTATGGTCTTAAAATTAGATTTCAACTACAAAGGAATGATAATGTAAATAGGTTGCTTTTTGGGGATGAAAATGCTTTTGGAGACAACAATAAATTTGTTATTAATGATTTGTGTTGGTATATCAGTGAATATACTCCTAATCTTAAAACGGAAGAGATGTTAAATAGAAGACTTAACTCAAAGAAACCGCTAAATGTATCATACCTTAAAAGAAGATGTCAACACGTTAAACTGGAACACACTACCTACACTTGGAATTTGGGTGTTCTTCAAGGAAAGCCACGATACCTCTGGCTCATTTTTAAAAAACCAGATGGAGAGGACGGTACTAATAAGAATAATGCGCTGAGTGATAATGCTAAGGTGAAACAACTTCGGGTTTCTCTTGATGGCACATTTTATCCGCGAGATAGATTGGAAATTGATTGGGAAAAAAATGATTATGCGGAAGCCTACAAGTCCTACCAAAAGGTGTGTGAAAGTAATGGTAATAATGATCCTATTTTGGATATGGTTGCATTTAAAGGTTTATATACAATCTACGCAATTGACCTGAGTTCTCAAAAGGAAACTATAAAGTCTAATCGAGTGGATACTTCTCTATACATTGAAAGAGGGGAGAATGAAGAAGTTGATGCTTATTGTTTGCTTTTGGAGGAAACAGAATTACAGATTAATACAGATAATGGTGTTATGATTAATATCACATAGGTTTTTTCTCATAAATAAATGGTTGGGGTATATGTTAATCAAATCAATCTTAATAAATTAACATCTTGTATTCAAAATCAAAAGCCTTGTATTATTAATGTTAATACAATTCAAAGAAAAGGAGCTGTAAGAATTGATGTTTTACTCACACACACACAAGTAAAAACACTAAATGATGTTGGATCACTTAAAATTAAAATGACGAAACCTATGTTAAAGAAATATTCAATAGACGAGTCAAGAGGAGGATTTCTCCCGTTTCTAATTCCTTTATTTGCTGGTTTAAGTGCGGCGGGAGCATTGACTGGTGGTATTTCAGCAGCGGTAAAAACTGCTAACGAAAGGAAGGCACAACTAAAAGCTCAAAAAGAATTGGAAAGACATAACAAGGAGTTGGAGAAACAAATTAGTGGAAGTGGTGTAATTGTAGATTTTGCTCAAAAACTTGAAAGTCTACCTGATAAAGCTAGATTGTTGGTTGGTGATATGCTTTCCTCTATCGCTCAAGCGGGTGTTAAACTAACTAAACGGGGTAATGGATTGTATCTTTCTCATAAATAAATGGATAAATGGTTTAAACAATTTGGAAAGAATACAACGTCAAATATAGAACTAGCCAAGTATTGTAAAACACTAAAAATTGATAATGTGGTAATCTGTATGAGAGATGAATTAATACATATAAATAAGAATACAAAGAATATTATTATGAATTTAGACACACAGAATGGTTCTCATTGGGTTTGTATTCATAATAGTCAGGATAAATATTATTTTGATAGTTATGGTATGCCACCACCTGTTGAAGTAATACAATTCTTACAGAATGGTGTTTATCAAACATTCCAAGTTCAAGAAATTAATTCTAAATGTTGTGGCCAATTATGTTTATATGTATTATTTCAACTCAACAATAATGAAAATTTTTATGATATCATTTTTTATCTAATATAAATGACCTATGTTGGAAAAGATGGTTCTATCTTTGGAAAATCCTCTCAGGATATTGATTTATCAAATTATTATACAAAGGCACAGGCTGAACGACAAAAATATAGTGTAAGTAAAAATATTAATATGAAGAATACTTATAAATTAATCAATTATCCAAACCCTACAGATGCGAATGACTTGATTAGATTCAGTGATTTATCACAATATATATCTTTAAAGAAAACAGCACGTTTTGTGAAACAAGTAAAATTTACAACCACAACACCTGGTTATACTGACCATACACCTTTCCTCATTGAATTTAACTACCTGCTTACAATTAAATTTTATAAAGAAGGACATTTAGTTAATATGCGAATTAATAAATGGGGGTATGATATGCCTGATTTAGGGTATAATTGGTCTTTTTCAATAAACATAGAAGACCTACATGATTTAAATCAGTCTCGTAAAGAAGAATATTATCCACTTGGTGAAGATAAGGATTTATGTGGAAGTACAATTAGTAAACAACAAATACGTGATTTTAAGAAAATAAAAATATATGATAGTATAGCGATGGTTCGCATGACAAAGAAGGAAGGTAATGAGATAAGGATAGAAAGCCGAGGAATACAAACCGATTTGGTAGTGGGAAGATGGGGTGGTATTACCTGTCATAATATTAATCTCACATATATTTCTGATACATAAATGGCAGGAAGAAGACTACAAGAGAATTATAATTTTTGTATTCAAGGATACCTACAAGAAAAGGGTGCTCGGTATTACATACCTTATGATTTGGAGCATATACATGGGAATTTTGTCATAAAAAACTGGCCTTATACTGATATTGTTAAACCCACAAATAGAGACTTGTTTAAAATATTAAATAAAAATGAACTTCTCAAAGTTATGAAATATAAAACTCTTTTAGAAATCGTCAACAAATCTTATTGGTATCCTATTATGAGAAAAATAATTATAGATACAAGAATATCTCAAAATCCAGATGAGTATATGTATAATATTCTTTGGGGTTCAAACTCAAGGGTAGCAAGGGATGAGGAAGGAGTTGAAGAAGAGAAGGAGGAAAGAGAGAAAAAGGAGAAGGAGGAAAGGGAGAGGGAGGAGAAGGAGGAGAGGGAGAAAAAGGAGGAGAAGGAGGAGAGGGAGAAAAAGGAGGAGAAGGAGGAGAGGGAGAAAAAGGAGAAGGAGGAAAGGGAGAAAAGGGAGAAGGAGGAAAGGGAGAAAAGGGAGAAAAAGGAGAAGGAGGAGAGGGAGAAAATGGAGGAGGAGGAGAGGGAGCAAAGAGAGAGGGAGGAAAAATATAAAAAGATGGAAATCAGTGAGATTTATAAAAGATTTAAGGTATTACTGCAAATAAATCAAACTCAACGCACTGAGGAGGAAAATAAAGAAATTCAAATTCTCAGGAAAATATTATTTGAAAGAATGGAAACAACCTTTACTACAATTTCAGGGAGGAGGTTTAAACGAGAAAGTGGTGATGAAGAAGAAGAAGGAAAAGATTATGTGATTGATGATGTTGGTGCCATTGACTTTAGTTAGTTTTTATTTGTAAATAAATGGAGGAGAGAGTGAAGGCATTCCTTAGGATTCTTTATGTTTTAAAAATAAAGATTGAAATGTATATGTTGAAAACCAAAAAGGTTTTGATACTCTGTCGGAATTTTTCTGATAAATAAATATGAGTTATTGTCTCAAATGTAAAAAGAAAACTAAATCTAAAAATATCTCTTATGTTAAAGCTAAAAATAATAGAGTTTATCAAAAAGGAATATGTCAAGTATGTGGCTCTAAAAAGTGCCAATTCATCTCTCCTAAAAGAGGAGGAGACATACAAAAGTTTATGTCAGGAAGTAAATTTACAACAACTGGAATTCCAGGGGAATTACACCTTCCAGGGTATTCTTTCTGTGGTCCAGGAACAAACTTGGATAAAAGATTAGATGAGGCTGACAATCCTAAACCTTGGTCTAAACCTACAAATAGGGTTGACGAAGTGTGTATGAAGCATGATATTGCTTATGGGAAAACCACTACGTTGACTGAAAAACATAAAGCCGACAGCGAAATGTTGTATAATTTGTCTTTGATACAAAATCCAACGTTGAGAGAGAAAGTTGATAGGTTTATTGTGAGAAATTTGATAAATGCTAAATTGAAACTTGGTCTTGGTTATTCCTCAAAAAACTATTAGGCTCTAATGATGCCATCAAGACTGAGGAGCTTTTGGCTGAAGAATTACACAAACCTATAATCACAAAGTTTAAAAGAAGGAAGGTTTATTCTAAATACACTGACCACATATGGTCCGCTGATTTAATTGAATTGAATAATGACAGGGGATACAGGTATGCTTTAACCGTTATTGATTTGAGGAGTAGATTTGCCTGGGTTGTCCCTTTAAAAAATAAAAGGGGTGATACTTTAATGTTAGCCTTTAAGCTAATATTTGATCGGGATAAAAGGAAACCAAAGAAGTTATGGACTGATGAGGGAACAGAGTTCTATAACAAAATATTCATGAAATTTCTTAAGGGGAAGGGTATTAAATTATACAGCACCTTTAATGAAGGAAAGGCAGTTGTTATTGAGCGTTTTAATCGTACTTTAAAAGAGAAATTATATAAAAAATTCACACAACTCGGTTCTCAAAAATGGGTGTATTTAATTCAGGATATTGTAGATGATTACAACAATACAGTTCATTCATCAACAAAATCAAAACCATCAGAAACATTTACAAAATTAGAATATGAAAAGGAGATTAATTTGAGAAAGCCCAAGTTCAAAGTTGGTGATATTGTAAGGATATACAAATGGAAAAGCCATTTTGAGAAAGGTTATACACAAAAATGGACTCGTGAATTATTTAAAATCATTGATGTAATGGATACAGTCCCTTGGACCTACAAATTATATGATTTAAATCGAGAAGAAATCTTGGGTTCATTTTACTCGCAAGAATTACAAAAAACAAAGCTAATAATTCATTAAACAACATTTCTATTCACCCCACCCATATTAGCTAATTTAATTCGTGGTAATAATAAAAAAAAATTAAATAAATAAAAAATCATAAGCCACGCCCACACCGACCCCGCCCACACAGACCCCGCCCACACAGACCCCGCCCACACAGACCCCGCCCACACAGACCCCGCCCACACAGACCACACCCATCATCCCCCACCCTCCGTGCACCCCCACCCTTGACCCTTCACCCCCCTCATCCCACCCCCACCTTCCCCACACACACAAGGGGAGGGGAGGGGTGGGATGAGGGGGGTGAAGGGTCTTTGGCAGGGGTGCACCTCCCCGTTCCCTCCTTTATTCTCTTTTTGTAATTAAGAATTAAATAATTGTAAACAAAACAAATATATATAAATATTGAAAACATTAAAATCTTTATATTATTAAAACATTTTTCTTGAGGTATACATTCAACTTCTCCCCAGCATAAGTCATCAATTTCTTCCCAGCACAAGTCAAAGGTTGGTTCAGCAGATGTCTTCAGGTTTTGAATCTCTTTCTATTAAAGACAAGAGGGGAGAGATATTTATTTCATATTTATGTTCCATGTCAAAGCGTCTTGAAAAGCGCTATACAAAATAAATGTATTATTATTATTATTATTAATATAGGGTCGGATGCCCTTCCTGACACCAACCCTGAATCACCTCTTACGATGCGCAGGGATATGGTGTACCTATTATAAACGGTGAACCACACACACGTACACACATGCTTACCTCGAAAAAATCCAGCTTAGCGCCCAGATCGTCGAGATGAAAATTAAGGATATCACAGGATGACAGGAAATAACCATTCCTATGGAGTCCAAAATCGTCCCACTCCAAGCTTTGGTCTTCGAGGCTGCAAACAAAATAAGGAGAAATTACTATGCTGAAGTAAGCTTGACAAAACATCACACACACGCACACACACACACATTCACAGATACATACACACACACATACACACACACACACATGCATAGATACATACACACAAGAACACACACAATCTCATTTTTTCATTTCTGTTCCTCACAATTCGATCTCTCTATTTTAATCACAGACACACATGCACACACATACACATACACACACACACACACACACACATTCATAGATACATACACACAAGAACACACACATACACATACACACACACATTCACAGATACATACACACACACATACACACACGAACACACACAAACACATACACACACAATCTCATTTTTTCATTTCTGTTCCTCACAATTCGATCTCTCTATTTTAATCACAGACACACATGCACACACATACACATACACACACACACACACACACACACATTCATAGATACATACACACAAGAACACACACATACACATACACACACACATTCACAGATACATACACACACACATACACACACGAACACACACAAACACATACACACACAATCTCATTTTTTCATTTCTGTTCCTCACAATTCGATCTCTCTATTTTAATCACAGACACACATGCACACACATACACATACACACACGCACACACACACACATTCACAGATACATACACACACATACACACACACATGCATAGATACATACACACAAGAACACACACATACACACACACACATACACACACACACACACACACACAATCTCATTTTTTCATTTCTGTTCCTCACAATTCGATCTCTCTATTTTAATCACAGACACACATGCACACACATACACATACACACACACACATGCACACACACATGCACACTAAGGCAGCGTCGTTTAACACAAATGTATTAATATTTAGTATCTTACCTTGCATATGAATCTTCCAAGAATGGTGAAACATTGAATTCATTCTGAGCCCACCATCTCGGAGGTAGGTTATTCAAACCCGTATTCAGTTCGTTGTGGAACTCTTGAGAAACAACTTGAAATTCTGCCAGGATATTTACAATATTTGAATTGCTGCAATGAATAGGAAAAATAAATTATTAGTTGTATAATTAATCACATACAAAGCTCTCATTAACAGTGTTTAATACCAAATGAACTTACCAATGTCCTGGCGAGTATTCTTCATCAGAGGAAAGACTGGAATAAGACAAGCTCATCTTCGTTCACAATGTTTAAATGTCCCATTCGGAGACCTCTCTTTTTATAATGAACAAAATGTATTTTCTTGAAATGACGACATGCAGTCATTTCGGGGAAGCCCTGAGCGTGTGTGAATAACAGGAAATAAGACAATGAAATCTTTCTGGGAAGTTATCCAAGTCATTGAAACAACGTCATTTCTCAAAAGCGAAGAATTAATAAAAAAAGGTTTGATTTGTAGGGTCGTTGTTTGAGTGGGTTATATTCACCAGATGATATTAAGAGTAAAAGGTTAAAAGGTCCATGAGGTCAGAAGGATCACAGGTGTTTAAGTGGTCTAATGAATAAGGATAACATGTCAAAAGGTTAGAAGGTTCGTAAAGAACAGGGTGAGAGAAATATAGGTGTTTAGGGGCAATGAGGGAGGGAATGGGTCAAAGATTAATCTGCCAGAAGATATGTAGAAGAAGGATGATAGGTCTATAAGAGAAAACAAATATTTGTAGTGTTTGAGTGGTCTAATGAACAACATTAAGGATAGGTACTACAGACAAAAGGTTCATAAAGATGAGGGTGGGAGAAATAGAGGTGTTTATGATTTTTGAAAAAGACAAGGGGGTAAATGACATTAGATAGGGATTTCCCATGTTAAACGGAGGTGTCCCAGAAGCAACATTATTACACTACTCTTGTGTTAGTGTTGAAAAACCACTTTTCGCACTTGTGTTGGTGCAGGAAACCACTTTTGCACTTGTATTAGTGTGGAAAAAACACTTTTCGCACTTGTGTTAGTGTTGAAAAACCACTTTTCGCACTTGTGTTAGTGTTGAAAAACCACTTTTTGCACTTGTGTTAGTGTTGAAAAACCACTTTTCGCACTTGTGTTGGTGCAGGAAACCACTTTTTCACTTGTATTATTGTGGAAAAAACATTTTTCGCACTTGTGTTAGTGTTGAAAAACCACTTTTCGCACTTGTGTTAGTGTTGAAAAACCACTTTTCGCACTTGTGTTAGTGTTGAAAAACCACTTTTCGCACTTGTGTTGGTGCAGGAAACCACTTTTGCACTTGTATTAGTGTGGAAAAAACACTTTTTGCACTTGTGATAGTGTTGAAAAACCACTTTTCGCACTTGTGTTAGTGTTGAAAAACCACTTTTTGCACTTGTGATAGTGTTGAAAAACCACTTTTTGCACTTGTGATAGTGTTGAAAAACCACTTTTCGCACTTGTGTTAGTGTTGAAAAACCACTTTTCGCACTTGTGTTAGTGTTGAAAAACCACTTTTCGCACTTGTGTTCGTGTTGAAAAACCACTTTTGCACTTGTATTAGTGTGGAAAAAACACTTTTTGCACTTGTGATAGTGTTGAAAAACCACTTTTCGCACTTGTGTTAGTGTTGAAAAACCACTTTTCGCACTTGTGTTAGTGTTGAAAAACCACTTTTCGCACTTGTGTTGGTGCAGGAAACCACTTTTGCACTTGTATTAGTGTGGAAAAAACACTTTTCGCACTTGTGTTAGTGTTGAAAAACCACTTTTCACACTTGTATTAGTGTTGAAAAACCACTTTTCGCACTTGTGTTAGTGTTGAAAAACCACTATTCACACTTGTGTTGGTGCAGGAAACCACTTTTGCACTTGTATTAGTGTGGAAAAAACACTTTTCGCACTTGTGTTAGTGTTGAAAAACCACTTTTCGCACTTGTGTTAGTGTTGAAAAACCACTTTTCGCACTTGTGTTAGTGTTGAAAAACCACTTTTCGCACTTGTGTTGGTGGAGGAAACCACTTTTGCACTTGTATTAGTGTGGAAAAAACACTTTTCGCACTTGTGTTAGTGTTGAAAAACCACTTTTCGCACTTGTGTTAGTGTTGAAAAACCACTTTTCGCACTTGTGTTGGTGCAGGAAACCACTTTTGCAGTTGTATTAGTGTGGAAAAAACACTTTTCACACTTGTGTTAGTGTTGAAAAACCACTTTTCGCACTTGTGTTAGTGTTGAAAAACCACTTTTTGCACTTGTGTTAGTGTTGAAAAACCACTTTTCGCACTTGTGTTGGTGCAGGAAACCACATTTGCACTTGTATTATTGTGGAAAAAACACTTTTTGCACTTGCGATAGTGTTGAAAAACCACTTTTGGCACTTGTGTTAGTGTTGAAAAACCACTTTTCGCACTTGTGTTAGTGTTGAAAAACCACTTTCCGCACTTGTGTTGGTGCAGGAAACCACATTTGCACTTGTATTAGTGTGGAAAAAACACTTTTTGCACTTGTGTTAGTGTTGAAAAACCACTTTTTGCACTTGTGTTAGTGTTGAAAAATCACTTTTCGCACTTGTGTTGGTGCAGGAAACCACTTTTGCACTTGTATTAGTGTGGAAAAAACACTTTTCGCACTTGTGTTGGTGTTGAAAAACCACTTTTCGCACTTGTGTTAGTGTTGAAAATTTTTCGCACTTGTGTTAGTGTTGAAAAACCACTTTTCGCACTTGTGTTGGTGCAGGAAACCACTTTTGCACTTGTATTAGTGTGGAAAAAACACTTTTCGCACTTGTGTTAGTGTTGAAAAACCACTTTTTGCACTTGTGTTAGTGTTGAAAAACCACTTTTCGCACTTGTGTTGGTGCAGGAAACCACTTTTGCACTTGTATTAGTGTGGAAAAACACTTTTCGCACTTGTGTTAGTGTTGAAAAATCACTTTTCGCACTTGTGTTAGTGTTGAAAAACCTCTTTTCGCACTTGTGTTGGTGCAGGAAACCACTTTTGCACTTGTATTAGTGTGGAAAAAACACTTTTCGCACTTGTGTTAGTGTTGAAAAACCACTTTTCGCAGTTGTGTTAGTGTTGAAAAACCACTTTTCGCACTTGTGTTAGTGTTGAAAAACCACTTTTCGCACTTGTGTTGGTGCAGGAAACCACTTTTGCACTTGTATTAGTGTGGAAAAAACACTTTTCGCACTTGTGTTAGTGTTGAAAAACCACTTTTCGCACTTGTGTTAGTGTTGAAAAACCACTTTTCGCACTTGTGGGGGTGCACTTGCACTTGTATTAGTGTGGTGCAGGAAACCTAGTGTTGAAAAACCACTTTTCGCACTTGTGTTGGTGCAGGAAACCACTTTTGCACTTGTATTAGTGTGGAAAAAACACTTTTCGCACTTGTGTTAGTGTTGAAAAACCACTTTTCGCACTTGTGTTAGTGTTGAAAAACCACTTTTCGCACTTGTGTTGGTGCAGGAAACCACTTTTGCAGTTGTATTAGTGTGGAAAAAACACTTTTCGCACTTGTGTTAGTGTTGAAAAACCACTTTTCGCACTTGTGTTAGTGTTGAAAAACCACTTTTTGCACTTGTGTTAGTGTTGAAAAACCACTTTTCGCACTTGTGTTGGTGCAGGAAACCACATTTGCACTTGTATTAGTGTGGAAAAATCACTTTTTGCACTTGTGATAGTGTTGAAAAACCACTTTTGGCACTTGTGTTAGTGTTGAAAAACCACTTTTTGCACTTGTGTTAGTGTTGAAAAACCACTTTTCGCACTTGTGTTGGTGCAGGAAACCACATTTGCACTTGTATTAGTGTGGAAAAAACACTTTTTGCACTTGTGTTAGTGTTGAAAAACCACTTTTTGCACATGTGTTAGTGTTGAAAAATCACTTTTCGCACTTGTGTTGGTGCAGGAAACCACTTTTGCACTTGTATTAGTGTGGAAAAAACACTTTTCGCACTTGTGTTAGTGTTGAAAAACCACTTTTCGCACTTGTGTTAGTGTTGAAAAACCACTGTTCGCACTTGTGTTCGTGTTGAAAAACCACTTTTCGCACTTGTGTTGGTGCAGGAAACCACTTTTGCACTTGTATTAGTGTGGAAAAAACACTTTTCGCACTTGTGTTAGTGTTGAAATACAACTTTTCGCACTTGTGTTAGTGTTGAAAAACCACTTTTCGCACTTGTGTTAGTGTTGAAAAACCACTTTTCGCACTTGTGTTGGTGCAGGAAACCACTTTTGCACTTGTATTAGTGTGGAAAAAACACTTTTTGCACTTGTCATAGTGTTGAAAAACCACTTTTTGCACTTGTGTTAGTGTTGAAAAACCACTTTTCGCAGTTGTGTTAGTGTTGAAAAACCACTTTTCGCACTTGTGTTAGTGTTGAAAAACCACTTTTCGCACTTGTGTTGGTGCAGGAAACCACTTTTGCACTTGTATTAGTGTGGAAAAAACACTTTTCGCACTTGTGTTAGTGTTGAAAAACCACTTTTCGCACTTGTGTTAGTGTTGAAAAACCACTTTTCGCACTTGTGGGGGTGCACTTGCACTTGTATTAGTGTGGTGCAGGAAACCTAGTGTTGAAAAACCACTTTTCGCACTTGTGTTGGTGCAGGAAACCACTTTTGCACTTGTATTAGTGTGGAAAAAACACTTTTCGCACTTGTGTTAGTGTTGAAAAACCACTTTTCGCACTTGTGTTAGTGTTGAAAAACCACTTTTTGCACTTGTGTTAGTGTTGAAAAACCACTTTTCGCACTTGTGTTGGTGCAGGAAACCACATTTGCACTTGTATTAGTGTGGAAAAATCACTTTTTGCACTTGTGATAGTGTTGAAAAACCACTTTTGGCACTTGTGTTAGTGTTGAAAAACCACTTTTTGCACTTGTGTTAGTGTTGAAAAACCACTTTTCGCACTTGTGTTGGTGCAGGAAACCACATTTGCACTTGTATTAGTGTGGAAAAAACACTTTTTGCACTTGTGTTAGTGTTGAAAAACCACTTTTTGCACATGTGTTAGTGTTGAAAAATCACTTTTCGCACTTGTGTTGGTGCAGGAAACCACTTTTGCACTTGTATTAGTGTGGAAAAAACACTTTTCGCACTTGTGTTAGTGTTGAAAAACCACTTTTCGCACTTGTGTTAGTGTTGAAAAACCACTGTTCGCACTTGTGTTAGTGTTGAAAAACCACTTTTCGCACTTGTGTTGGTGCAGGAAACCACTTTTGCACTTGTATTAGTGTGGAAAAAACACTTTTCGCACTTGTGTTAGTGTTGAAATACCACTTTTCGCACTTGTGTTAGTGTTGAAAAACCACTTTTCGCACTTGTGTTAGTGTTGAAAAACCACTTTTCGCACTTGTGTTGGTGCAGGAAACCACTTTTGCACTTGTATTAGTGTGGAAAAAACACTTTTTGCACTTGTCATAGTGTTGAAAAACCACTTTTTGCACTTGTGTTAGTGTTGAAAAACCACTTTTCGCACTTGTGTTGGTGCAGGAAACCGCTTTTGCACTTGTATTAGTGTGGAAAAAACACTTTTCGCACTTGAGTTAGTGTTGAAAAACCACTTTTCGCACTTGTGTTGGTGCAGGAAACCATGTTTGCACTTGTATTAGTGTGGAAAAAACACTTTTCGCACTTGTGTTAGTGTTGAAAAACCACTTTTCGCACTTGTGTTAGTGTTGAAAAACCACTTTTCGCACTTGTGTTAGTGTTGAAAAACCACTTTTCGCACTTGTGTTGGCGCAGGAAACCACTTTTGCACTTGTATTAGTGTGGAAAAAACACTTTTCGCACTTGTGTTAGTGTTGAAAAACCACTTTTCGCACTTGTGTTAGTGTTGAAAAACCACTTTTCGCACTTGTGTTGGTGCAGGAAACCACTTTTGCACTTGTATTAGTGTGGAAAAAACACTTTTCGCACTTGTGTTAGTGTTGAAAAACCACTTTTCGCACTTGTGTTGGTGCAGGAAACCACTTTTGCACTTGTATTAGTGTGGAAAAAACACTTTTTGCACTTGTGATAGTGTTGAAAAACCACTTTTCGCACTTGTGTTAGTGTTGAAAAACCACTTTTCGCACTTGTGTTAGTGTTGAAAAACCACTTTTCGCACTTGTGTTAGTGTTGAAAAACCACTTTTCGCACTTGTGTTGGTGCAGGAAACCACTTTTGCACTTGTATTAGTGTGGAAAAAACACTTTTCGCACTTGTGTTAGTGTTGAAAAACCACTTTTGCACTTGTATTAGTGTGGAAAAAACACTTTTCGCACTTGTGTTAGTGTTGAAAAACCACTTTTCGCACTTGTGTTAGTGTTGAAAAACCACTTTTCGCACTTGTGTTAGTGTTGAAAAACCACTTTTCGCACTTGTGTTAGTGTTTAAAAACCACTTTTCGCACTTGTGTTGGTGCAGGAAACCACTTTTGCACTTGTATTAGTGTGGAAAAAACACTTTTCGCACTTGTGTTAGTGTTGAAAAACCACTTTTCGCACTTGTGTTAGTGTTGAAAAACCACTTTTCGCACTTGTGTTGGTGCAGGAAACCACTTTTGCACTTGTATTAGTGTGGAAAAAACACTTTTCGCACTTGTGTTAGTGTTGAAAAACCACTTTTCGCACTTGTGTTAGTGTTGAAAAACCACTTTTCGCACTTGTGTTAGTGTTGAAAAACCACTTTTCGCACTTGTGTTGGTGCAGGAAACCACTTTTGCACTTGTATTAGTGTGGAAAAAACACTTTTCGCATTTGTGTTAGTGTTGAAAAACCACTTTTCGCACTTGTGTTAGTGTTGAAAAACCACTTTTCGCACTTGTGTTAGTGTTGAAAAACCACTTTTCGCACTTGTGTTGGTGCAGGAAACCACTTTTGCACTTGTATTAGTGTGGAAAAAGCACTTTTTGCACTTGTGATAGTGTTGAAAAACCACTTTTCGCACTTGTGTTAGTGTTGAAAAACCACTTTTCGCACTTGTGTTAGTGTTGAAAAACCACTTTTCGCACTTGTGTTGGTGCAGGAAACCACTTTTGCACTTGTATTAGTGTGGAAAAAACACTTTTTGCACTTGTGATAGTGTTGAAAAACCACTTTTCACACTTGTGTTAGTGTTGAAAAACCACTTTTCGCACTTGTGTTAGTGTTGAAAAACCACTTTTCGCACTTGTGTTGGTGCAGGAAACCACTTTTTCACTTGTATTAGTGTGGAAAAAACACTTTTCGCACTTGTGTTGGTGTTGAAAAACCACTTTTCACACTTGTGTTAGTGTTGAAAAACCACTTTTCGCACTTGTGTTAGTGTTGAAAAACCACTTTTCGCACTTGTGTTGGTGCAGGAAACCACTTTTGCACTTGTATTAGTGTGGAAAAAACACTTTTCGCACTTGTGTTAGTGTTGAAAAACCACTTTTCGCAGTTGTGTTAGTGTTGAAAAACCACTTTTCGCACTTGTGTTAGTGTTGAAAAACCACTTTTCGCACTTGTGTTGGTGCAGGAAACCACTTTTGCACTTGTATTAGTGTGGAAAAAACATTTTTCGCACTTGTGTTAGTGTTGAAAAACCACTTTTCGCACTTGTGTTAGTGTTGAAAAACCACTTTTCGCACTTGTGTTTGTGCAGGAAACCACTTTTGCACTTGTATTAGTGTGGAAAAAACACTTTTCGCACTTGTGTTAGTGTTGAAAAACCACTTTTCGCACTTGTGTTGGTGCAGGAAACCACTTTTGCACTTGTATTAGTGTGGAAAAACCACTTTTCGCACTTGTGTTAGTGTTGAAAAACCACTTTTTGCACTTGTGTTAGTGTTGAAAAACCACTTTTTGCACTTGTGTTGGTGCAGGAAACCACTTTTGCACTTGTATTAGTGTGGAAAAAACACTTTTTGCACTTGTGATAGTGTTGAAAAACCACTTTTCGCACTTGTGTTAGTGTTGAAAAACCACTTTTCGCACTTGAGTTAGTGTTGAAAAACCACTTTTCGCACTTGTGTTGGTGCAGGAAACCACTTTTGCACTTGTATTAGTGTGGAAAAAATACTTTTCGCACTTGTGTTATTGTTGAAAAACCACTTTTCACACTTGTGTTAGTGTTGAAAAAACACTTTTCGCACTTGTGTTAGTGTTGAAAAACCACTTTTCGCACTTGTGTTGGTGCAGGAAACCACTTTTGCACTTGTATTAGTGTGGAAAAAACACTTTTCGCACTTGTGTTAGTGTTGAAAAACCACTTTTCGCACTTGTGTTAGTGTTGAAAAACCACTTTTCGCACTTGTGTTAGTGTTGAAAAACCACTTTTCGCACTTGTGTTGGTGCAGGAAACCACTTTTGCAATTGTATTAGTGTGGAAAAAACATTTTTCGCACTTGTGTTAGTGTTGAAAAACCACTTTTCGCACTTGTGTTAGTGTTGAAAAACCACTTTTCGCACTTGTGTTAGTGTTGAAAAACCACTTTTCGCACTTGTGTTGGTGCAGGAAACCACTTTTGCACTTGTATTAGTGTGGAAAAAACACTTTTCGCACTTGTGTTAGTGTTGAAAAACCACTTTTCGCACTTGTGTTAGTGTTGAAAAACCACTTTTCGCACTTGAGTTAGTGTTGAAAAACCACTTTTCGCACTTGTGTTGGTGCAGGAAACCACTTTTGCACTTGTATTAGTGTGGAAAAAACACTTTTCGCACTTGTGTTAGTGTTGAAAAACCACTTTTCGCACTTGTGTTAGTGTTGAAAAACCACTTTTCGCACTTGTGTTAGTGTTGAAAAACCACTTTTCGCACTTGTGTTGGTGCAGGAAACCACTTTTGCACTTGTATTAGTGTGGAAAAAACACTTTTCGCACTTGTGTTAGTGTTGAAAAACCACTTTTCGCACTTGTGTTGGTGCAGGAAACCACTTTTGCACTTGTATTAGTGTGGAAAAAACACTTTTCGCACTTGTGTTAGTGTTGAAAAACCACTTTTCGCACTTGTGTTGGTGCAGGAAACCACTTTTGCACTTGTATTAGTGTGGAAAAAACACTTTTCGCACTTGTGTTAGTGTTGAAAAACCACTTTTCGCACTTGTGTTAGTGTTGAAAAACCACTTTTCGCACTTGTGTTAGTGTTGAAAAACCACTTTTCGCACTTGTGTTGGTGCAGGAAACCACTTTTGCACTTGTATTAGTGTGGAAAAAACACTTTTCGCACTTGTGTTAGTGTTGAAAAACCACTTTTCGCACTTGTGTTAGTGTTGAAAAACCACTTTTCGCACTTGTGTTAGTGTTGAAAAACCACTTTTCGCACTTGTGTTGGTGCAGGAAACCACTTTTGCACTTGTATTAGTGTGGAAAAAACACTTTTTGCACTTGTGATAGTGTTGAAAAACCACTTTTCGCACTTGTGTTAGTGTTGAAAAACCACTTTTCGCACTTGTGTTAGTGTTGAAAAACCACTTTTCGCACTTGTGTTGGTGCAGGAAACCACTTTTGCACTTGTGATAGTGTTGAAAAACCACTTTTCACACTTGTGTTAGTGTTGAAAAACCACTTTTCGCACTTGTGTTAGTGTTGAAAAACCACTTTTCGCACTTGTGTTGGTGCAGGAAACCACTTTTTCACTTGTATTAGTGTGGAAAAAACACTTTTCGCACTTGTGTTGGTGTTGAAAAACCACTTTTCGCACTTGTGTTAGTGTTGAAAAACCACTTTTCGCACTTGTGTTAGTGTTGAAAAACCACTTTTCGCACTTGTGTTGGTGCAGGAAACCACTTTTGCACTTGTATTAGTGTGGAAAAAACACTTTTCGCACTTGTGTTAGTGTTGAAAAACCACTTTTCGCACTTGTGTTGGTGCAGGAAACCACTTTTGCACTTGTATTAGTGTGGAAAAAACACTTTTTGCACTTGTGATAGTGTTGAAAAACCACTTTTCGCACTTGTGTTAGTGTTGAAAAACCACTTTTCGCACTTGTGTTGGTGCAGGAAACCACTTTTGCACTTGCATTAGTGTGGAAAAAATACTTTTCGCACTTGTGTTATTGTTGAAAAACCACTTTTCACACTTGTGTTAGTGTTGAAAAACCACTTTTCGCACTTGTGTTAGTGTTGAAAAACCACTTTTCGCACTTGTGTTGGTGCAGGAAACCACTTTTGCACTTGTATTAGTGTGGAAAAAACACTTTTTGCACTTGTGTTAGTGTTGAAAAACCACTTTTCGCACTTGTGTTAGTGTTGAAAAACCACTTTTCGCACTTGTGTTAGTGTTGAAAAACCACTTTTCGCACTTGTGTTGGTGCAGGAAACCACTTTTGCACTTGTATTAGTGTGGAAAAAACACTTTTCGCACTTGTGTTAGTGTTGAAAAACCACTTTTCGCACTTGTGTTAGTGTTGAAAAACCACTTTTTGCACTTGTGTTAGTGTTGGAAACCACTTTTGCACTTGTATTAGTGTGGAAAAAACACTTTTCGCACTTGTGTTAGTGTTGAAAAACCACTTTTCGCACTTGTGTTAGTGTTGAAAAACCACTTTTCGCACTTGTGTTAGTGTTGAAAAACCACTTTTCGCACTTGTGTTGGTGCAGGAAACCACTTTTGCACTTGTATTAGTGTGGAAAAAACACTTTTCGCACTTGTGTTAGTGTTGAAAAACCACTTTTCGCACTTGTGTTAGTGTTGAAAAACCACTTTTCGCACTTGAGTTAGTGTTGAAAAACCACTTTTCGCACTTGTGTTGGTGCAGGAAACCACTTTTGCACTTGTATTAGTGTGGAAAAAACACTTTTCGCACTTGTGTTAGTGTTGAAAAACCACTTTTCGCACTTGTGTTAGTGTTGAAAAACCACTTTTCGCACTTGTGTTAGTGTTGAAAAACCACTTTTCGCACTTGTGTTGGTGCAGGAAACCACTTTTGCACTTGTATTAGTGTGGAAAAAACACTTTTCGCACTTGTGTTAGTGTTGAAAAACCACTTTTCGCACTTGTGTTAGTGTTGAAAAACCACTTTTCGCACTTGTGTTGGTGCAGGAAACCACTTTTGCACTTGTATTAGTGTGGAAAAACCACTTTTCGCACTTGTGTTAGTGTTGAAAAACCACTTTTCGCACTTGTGTTGGTGCAGGAAACCACTTTTGCACTTGTATTAGTGTGGAAAAAACACTTTTCGCACTTGTGTTAGTGTTGAAAAACCACTTTTCGCACTTGTGTTAGTGTTGAAAAACCACTTTTCGCACTTGTGTTAGTGTTGAAAAACCACTTTTCGCACTTGTGTTGGTGCAGGAAACCACTTTTGCACTTGTATTAGTGTGGAAAAAACACTTTTCACACTTGTGTTAGTGTTGAAAAACCACTTTTCGCACTTGTGTTAGTGTTGAAAAACCACTTTTCGCACTTGTGTTGGTGCAGGAAACCACTTTTGCAGTTGTATTAGTGTGGAAAAAACACTTTTCACACTTGTGTTAGTGTTGAAAAACCACTTTTCGCACTTGTGTTAGTGTTGAAAAACCACTTTTTGCACTTGTGTTAGTGTTGAAAAACCACTTTTCGCACTTGTGTTGGTGCAGGAAACCACATTTGCACTTGTATTAGTGTGGAAAAAACACTTTTTGCACTTGCGATAGTGTTGAAAAACCACTTTTGGCACTTGTGTTAGTGTTGAAAAACCACTTTTCGCACTTGTGTTAGTGTTGAAAAACCACTTTTCGCACTTGTGTTGGTGCAGGAAACCACATTTGCACTTGTATTATTGTGGAAAAAACACTTTTTGCACTTGTGTTAGTGTTGAAAAACCACTTTTTGCACTTGTGTTAGTGTTGAAAAATCACTTTTCGCACTTGTGTTGGTGCAGGAAACCACTTTTGCACTTGTATTAGTGTGGAAAAAACACTTTTCGCACTTGTGTTAGTGTTGAAAAACCACTTTTCGCACTTGTGTTAGTGTTGAAAAACCACTTTTCGCACTTGAGTTAGTGTTGAAAAACCACTTTTCGCACTTGTGTTGGTGCAGGAAACCACTTTTGCACTTGTATTAGTGTGGAAAAAACACTTTTTGCACTTGTGTTAGTGTTGAAAAACCACTTTTCGCACTTGTGTTAGTGTTGAAAAACCACTTTTCGCACTTGAGTTAGTGTTGAAAAACCACTTTTCGCACTTGTGTTGGTGCAGGAAACCACTTTTGCACTTGTATTAGTGTGGAAAAACACTTTTCGCACTTGTGTTAGTGTTGAAAAATCACTTTTCGCACTTGTGTTAGTGTTGAAAAACCTCTTTTCGCACTTGTGTTGGTGCAGGAAACCACTTTTGCACTTGTATTAGTGTGGAAAAAACACTTTTCGCACTTGTGTTAGTGTTGAAAAACCACTTTTCGCAGTTGTGTTAGTGTTGAAAAACCACTTTTCGCACTTGTGTTAGTGTTGAAAAACCACTTTTCGCACTTGTGTTGGTGCAGGAAACCACTTTTGCACTTGTATTAGTGTGGAAAAAACACTTTTCGCACTTGTGTTAGTGTTGAAAAACCACTTTTCGCACTTGTGTTAGTGTTGAAAAACCACTTTTCGCACTTGTGTTAGTGTTGAAAAACCACTTTTCGCACTTGTGTTGGTGGAGGAAACCACTTTTGCACTTGTATTAGTGTGGAAAAAACACTTTTCGCACTTGTGTTAGTGTTGAAAAACCACTTTTCGCACTTGTGTTAGTGTTGAAAAACCACTTTTCGCACTTGTGTTGGTGCAGGAAACCACTGTTGCAGTTGTATTAGTGTGGAAAAAACACTTTTCACACTTGTGTTAGTGTTGAAAAACCACTTTTCGCACTTGTGTTAGTGTTGAAAAACCACTTTTTGCACTTGTGTTAGTGTTGAAAACCACTTTTCGCACTTGTGTTGGTGCAGGAAACCACATTTGCACTTGTATTAGTGTGGAAAAAACACTTTTTGCACTTGCGATAGTGTTGAAAAACCACTTTTGGCACTTGTGTTAGTGTTGAAAAACCACTTTTCGCACTTGTGTTAGTGTTGAAAAACCACTTTCCGCACTTGTGTTGGTGCAGGAAACCACATTTGCACTTGTATTAGTGTGGAAAAAACACTTTTTGCACTTGTGTTAGTGTTGAAAAACCACTTTTTGCACTTGTGTTAGTGTTGAAAAATCACTTTTCGCACTTGTGTTGGTGCAGGAAACCACTTTTGCACTTGTATTAGTGTGGAAAAAACACTTTTCGCACTTGTGTTAGTGTTGAAAAACCACTTTTCGCACTTGTGTTAGTGTTGAAAAACCACTTTTTGCACTTGTGTTAGTGTTGAAAAACAACTTTTCGCACTTGTGTTGGTGCAGGAAACCACTTTTGCACTTGTATTAGTGTGGAAAAAACACTTTTCGCACTTGTGTTAGTGTTGAAAAACCACTTTTCGCACTTGTGTTAGTGTTGAAAAACCACTTTTCGCACTTGAGTTAGTGTTGAAAAACCACTTTTTGCACTTGTGTTGGTGCAGGAAACCACTTTTGCACTTGTATTAGTGTGGAAAAAACACTTTTCGCACTTGTGTTAGTGTTGAAAAACACTTTTCGCACTTGTGTTAGTGTTGAAAAACCACTTTTCGCACTTGTGTTAGTGTTGAAAAACCACTTTTCGCACTTGTGTTGGTGCAGGAAACCACTTTTGCACTTGTATTAGTGTGGAAAAAACACTTTTCGCACTTGTGTTAGTGTTGAAAAACCACTTTTCGCACTTGTGTTAGTGTTGAAAAACCACTTTTCGCACTTGTGTTGGTGCAGGAAACCACTTTTGCACTTGTATTAGTGTGGAAAAAACACTTTTCGCACTTGTGTTAGTGTTGAAAAACCACTTTTCGCACTTGTGTTGGTGCAGGAAACCACTTTTGCACTTGTATTAGTGTGGAAAAAACACTTTTTGCACTTGTGTTAGTGTTGAAAAACCACTTTTTGCACTTGTGTTAGTGTTGAAAAATCACTTTTCGCACTTGTGTTGGTGCAGGAAACCACTTTTGCACTTGTATTAGTGTGGAAAAAACACTTTTCGCACTTGTGTTAGTGTTGAAAAACCACTTTTCGCACTTGTGTTAGTGTTGAAAAACCACTTTTCGCACTTGTGTTAGTGTTGAAAAACCACTTTTCGCACTTGTGTTGGTGCAGGAAACCACTTTTGCACTTGTATTAGTGTGGAAAAAACACTTTTCGCACTTGTGTTAGTGTTGAAAAACCACTTTTCGCACTTGTGTTGGTGCAGGAAACCACTTTTGCACTTGTATTAGTGTGGAAAAAACACTTTTCGCCCTTGTGTTAGTGTTGAAAAACCACTTTTCGCACTTGTGTTAGTGTTGAAAAACCACTTTTCGCACTTGTGTTAGTGTTGAAAAACCACTTTTCGCACTTGTGTTGGTGCAGGAAACCACTTTTGCACTTGTATTAGTGTGGAAAAAACACTTTTTGCACTTGTGATAGCGTTGAAAAACCACTTTTCGCACTTGTGTTAGTGTTGAAAAACCACTTTTCGCACTTGTGTTGGTGCAGGAAACCACTTTTGCATTTGTATTAGTGTGGAAAAAACACTTTTTGCACTTGTGATAGTGATGAAAAACCACTTTTCACACTTGTGTTAGTGTTGAAAAACCACTTTTCGCACTTGTGTTAGTGTTGAAAAACCACTTTTCGCACTTGTGTTGGTGCAGGAAACCACTTTTTCATTTGTATTAGTGTGGAAAAAACACTTTTCGCACTTGTGTTGGTGTTGAAAAACCACTTTTCTCACTTGTGTTAGTGTTGAAAAACCACTTTTCGCACTTGTGTTAGTGTTGAAAAACCACTTTTCGCACTTGTGTTGGTGCAGGAAACCACTTTTGCACTTGTATTAGTGTGGAAAAAACACTTTTCGCACTTGTGCTAGTGTTGAAAAACCACTTTTCGCACTTGTGTTAGTGTTGAAAAAACACTTTTCGCACTTGTGTTGGTGCAGGAAACCACTTTTCGCACTTGTGTTAGTGTTGAAAAACCACTTTTCGCACTTGTGTTAGTGTTGAAAAAACACTTTTCGCACTTGTGTTAGTGTTGAAAAACCACTTTTCGCACTTGTGTTGGTGCAGGAAACCACTTTTGCAGTTGTATTAGTGTGGAAAAAACACTTTTCGCACTTGTGTTAGTGTTGAAAAACCACTTTTCGCACTTGTGTTAGTGTTGAAAAACCACTTTTCGCACTTGTGTTAGTGTTGAAAAACCACTTTTCGCACTTGTGTTGGTGCAGGAAACCACATTTGCATTTGAACTAGTGTGGAAAAAACACTTTTTGCACTTGTGTTAGTGTTGAAAAACCACTTTTCGCACTTGTGTTAGTGTTGAAAAACCACTTTTCGCACTTGTGTTGGTGCAGGAAACCACTTTTGCACTTGTATTAGTGTGGAAAAAACACTTTTCGCACTTGTGTTAGTGTTGAAAAACCACTTTTCGCACTTGTGTTAGTGTTGAAAAACCACTTTTTGCACTTGTGATAGTGTTGAAAAACAACTTCTCGCACTTGTGTTAGTGTTGAAAAACCACTTTTCGCACTTGTGTTAGTGTTGAAAAACCACTTTTCGCACTTGTGTTAGTGTTGAAAAACCACTTTTGCACTTGTGTTGGTGCAGGAAACCACTTTTGCACTTGTATTAGTGTGGAAAAAACACTTTTTGCACTTGTGATAGTGTTGAAAAACCACTTTTCGCACTTGTGTTAGTGTTGAAAAACCACTTTTCGCACTTGTGTTAGTGTTGAAAAACCACTTTTCGCACTTGTGTTGGTGCAGGAAACCACTTTTGCACTTGTATTAGTGTGGAAAAAACACTTTTCGCACTTGTGTTAGTGTTGAAAAACCACTTTTCACACTTGTGTTAGTGTTGAAAAACCACTTTTCGCACTTGTGTTAGTGTTGAAAAACCACTTTTCGCACTTGTGTTGGTGCAGGAAACCACTTTTGCACTTGTATTAGTGTGGAAAAAACACTTTTCGCACTTGTGTTAGTGTTGAAAAACCACTTTTCGCACTTGTGTTAGTGTTGAAAAACCACTTTTTGCACTTGTGTTAGTGTTGAAAAACCACTTTTCGCACTTGTGTTGGTGCAGGAAACCACTTTTTCACTTGTATTATTGTGGAAAAAACATTTTTCGCACTTGTGTTAGTGTTGAAAAACCACTTTTCGCACTTGTGTTAGTGTTGAAAAACCACTTTTCGCACTTGTGTTAGTGTTGAAAAACCACTTTTCGCACTTGTGTTGGTGCAGGAAACCACTTTTGCACTTGTATTAGTGTGGAAAAAACACTTTTTGCACTTGTGATAGTGTTGAAAAACCACTTTTCGCACTTGTGTTAGTGTTGAAAAACCACTTTTTGCACTTGTGATAGTGTTGAAAAACCACTTTTTGCACTTGTGATAGTGTTGAAAAACCACTTTTCGCACTTGTGTTAGTGTTGAAAAACCACTTTTCGCACTTGTGTTAGTGTTGAAAAACCACTTTTCGCACTTGTGTTCGTGTTGAAAAACCACTTTTGCACTTGTATTAGTGTGGAAAAAACACTTTTTGCACTTGTGATAGTGTTGAAAAACCACTTTTCGCACTTGTGTTAGTGTTGAAAAACCACTTTTCGCACTTGTGTTAGTGTTGAAAAACCACTTTTCGCACTTGTGTTGGTGCAGGAAACCACTTTTGCACTTGTATTAGTGTGGAAAAAACACTTTTCGCACTTGTGTTAGTGTTGAAAAACCACTTTTCGCACTTGTGTTAGTGTTGAAAAACCACTTTTTGCACTTGTGTTGGTGCAGGAAACCACTTTTGCACTTGTATTAGTGTGGAAAAAACACTTTTTGCACTTGTGATAGTGTTGAAAAACCACTTTTCGCACTTGTGTTAGTGTTGAAAAACCACTTTTCGCACTTGTGTTAGTGTTGAAAAACCACTTTTCGCACTTGTGTTGGTGCAGGAAACCACTTTTGCACTTGTGATAGTGTTGAAAAACCACTTTTCACACTTGTGTTAGTGTTGAAAAACCACTTTTCGCACTTGTGTTAGTGTTGAAAAACCACTTTTCGCACTTGTGTTGGTGCAGGAAACCACTTTTTCACTTGTATTAGTGTGGAAAAAACACTTTTCGCACTTGTGTTGGTGTTGAAAAACCACTTTTTGCACTTGTGTTGGTGCAGGAAACCACTTTTGCACTTGTATTAGTGTGGAAAAAACACTTTTTGCACTTGTGATAGTGTTGAAAAACCACTTTTCGCACTTGTGTTAGTGTTGAAAAACCACTTTTCGCACTTGTGTTAGTGTTGAAAAACCACTTTTCGCACTTGTGTTGGTGCAGGAAACCACTTTTGCACTTGTGATAGTGTTGAAAAACCACTTTTCACACTTGTGTTAGTGTTGAAAAACCACTTTTCGCACTTGTGTTAGTGTTGAAAAACCACTTTTCGCACTTGTGTTGGTGCAGGAAACCACTTTTTCACTTGTATTAGTGTGGAAAAAACACTTTTCGCACTTGTGTTGGTGTTGAAAAAACACTTTTCGCACTTGTGTTAGTGTTGAAAAACCACTTTTCGCACTTGTGTTAGTGTTGAAAAACCACTTTTCGCACTTGTGTTGGTGCAGGAAACCACTTTTGCACTTGTATTAGTGTGGAAAAAACACTTTTCGCACTTGTGTTAGTGTTGAAAAACCACTTTTCGCACTTGTGTTGGTGCAGGAAACCACTTTTGCACTTGTATTAGTGTGGAAAAAACACTTTTTGCACTTGTGATAGTGTTGAAAAACCACTTTTCGCACTTGTGTTAGTGTTGAAAAACCACTTTTCGCACTTGTGTTGGTGCAGGAAACCACTTTTGCACTTGCATTAGTGTGGAAAAAATACTTTTCGCACTTGTGTTATTGTTGAAAAACCACTTTTCACACTTGTGTTAGTGTTGAAAAACCACTTTTCGCACTTGTGTTAGTGTTGAAAAACCACTTTTCGCACTTGTGTTGGTGCAGGAAACCACTTTTGCACTTGTATTAGTGTGGAAAAAACACTTTTTGCACTTGTGTTAGTGTTGAAAAACCACTTTTCGCACTTGTGTTAGTGTTGAAAAACCACTTTTCGCACTTGTGTTAGTGTTGAAAAACCACTTTTCGCACTTGTGTTGGTGCAGGAAACCACTTTTGCACTTGTATTAGTGTGGAAAAAACACTTTTCGCACTTGTGTTAGTGTTGAAAAACCACTTTTCGCACTTGTGTTAGTGTTGAAAAACCACTTTTTGCACTTGTGTTAGTGTTGAAAAATCACTTTTCGCACTTGTGTTGGTGCAGGAAACCACTTTTGCACTTGTATTAGTGTGGAAAAAACACTTTTCGCACTTGTGTTAGTGTTGAAAAACCACTTTTCGCACTTGTGTTAGTGTTGAAAAACCACTTTTCGCACTTGTGTTAGTGTTGAAAAACCACTTTTCGCACTTGTGTTGGTGCAGGAAACCACTTTTGCACTTGTATTAGTGTGGAAAAAACACTTTTCGCACTTGTGTTAGTGTTGAAAAACCACTTTTCGCACTTGTGTTAGTGTTGAAAAACCACTTTTCGCACTTGAGTTAGTGTTGAAAAACCACTTTTCGCACTTGTGTTGGTGCAGGAAACCACTTTTGCACTTGTATTAGTGTGGAAAAAACACTTTTCGCACTTGTGTTAGTGTTGAAAAACCACTTTTCGCACTTGTGTTAGTGTTGAAAAACCACTTTTCGCACTTGTGTTAGTGTTGAAAAACCACTTTTCGCACTTGTGTTGGTGCAGGAAACCACTTTTGCACTTGTATTAGTGTGGAAAAAACACTTTTCGCACTTGTGTTAGTGTTGAAAAACCACTTTTCGCACTTGTGTTAGTGTTGAAAAACCACTTTTCGCACTTGTGTTGGTGCAGGAAACCACTTTTGCACTTGTATTAGTGTGGAAAAACCACTTTTCGCACTTGTGTTAGTGTTGAAAAACCACTTTTCGCACTTGTGTTGGTGCAGGAAACCACATTTGCACTTGTATTAGTGTGGAAAAAACACTTTTTGCACTTGCGATAGTGTTGAAAAACCACTTTTGGCACTTGTGTTAGTGTTGAAAAACCACTTTTCGCACTTGTGTTAGTGTTGAAAAACCACTTTCCGCACTTGTGTTGGTGCAGGAAACCACATTTGCACTTGTATTAGTGTGGAAAAAACACTTTTTGCACTTGTGTTAGTGTTGAAAAACCACTTTTTGCACTTGTGTTAGTGTTGAAAAATCACTTTTCGCACTTGTGTTGGTGCAGGAAACCACTTTTGCACTTGTATTAGTGTGGAAAAAACACTTTTCGCACTTGTGTTAGTGTTGAAAAACCACTTTTCGCACTTGTGTTAGTGTTGAAAAACCACTTTTTGCACTTGTGTTAGTGTTGAAAAACAACTTTTCGCACTTGTGTTGGTGCAGGAAACCACTTTTGCACTTGTATTAGTGTGGAAAAAACACTTTTCGCACTTGTGTTAGTGTTGAAAAACCACTTTTCGCACTTGTGTTAGTGTTGAAAAACCACTTTTCGCACTTGAGTTAGTGTTGAAAAACCACTTTTTGCACTTGTGTTGGTGCAGGAAACCACTTTTGCACTTGTATTAGTGTGGAAAAAACACTTTTCGCACTTGTGTTAGTGTTGAAAAACACTTTTCGCACTTGTGTTAGTGTTGAAAAACCACTTTTCGCACTTGTGTTAGTGTTGAAAAACCACTTTTCGCACTTGTGTTGGTGCAGGAAACCACTTTTGCACTTGTATTAGTGTGGAAAAAACACTTTTCGCACTTGTGTTAGTGTTGAAAAACCACTTTTCGCACTTGTGTTAGTGTTGAAAAACCACTTTTCGCACTTGTGTTGGTGCAGGAAACCACTTTTGCACTTGTATTAGTGTGGAAAAAACACTTTTCGCACTTGTGTTAGTGTTGAAAAACCACTTTTCGCACTTGTGTTGGTGCAGGAAACCACTTTTGCACTTGTATTAGTGTGGAAAAAACACTTTTTGCACTTGTGTTAGTGTTGAAAAACCACTTTTTGCACTTGTGTTAGTGTTGAAAAATCACTTTTCGCACTTGTGTTGGTGCAGGAAACCACTTTTGCACTTGTATTAGTGTGGAAAAAACACTTTTCGCACTTGTGTTAGTGTTGAAAAACCACTTTTCGCACTTGTGTTAGTGTTGAAAAACCACTTTTCGCACTTGTGTTAGTGTTGAAAAACCACTTTTCGCACTTGTGTTGGTGCAGGAAACCACTTTTGCACTTGTATTAGTGTGGAAAAAACACTTTTCGCACTTGTGTTAGTGTTGAAAAACCACTTTTCGCACTTGTGTTGGTGCAGGAAACCACTTTTGCACTTGTATTAGTGTGGAAAAAACACTTTTCGCCCTTGTGTTAGTGTTGAAAAACCACTTTTCGCACTTGTGTTAGTGTTGAAAAACCACTTTTCGCACTTGTGTTAGTGTTGAAAAACCACTTTTCGCACTTGTGTTGGTGCAGGAAACCACTTTTGCACTTGTATTAGTGTGGAAAAAACACTTTTTGCACTTGTGATAGCGTTGAAAAACCACTTTTCGCACTTGTGTTAGTGTTGAAAAACCACTTTTCGCACTTGTGTTGGTGCAGGAAACCACTTTTGCATTTGTATTAGTGTGGAAAAAACACTTTTTGCACTTGTGATAGTGATGAAAAACCACTTTTCACACTTGTGTTAGTGTTGAAAAACCACTTTTCGCACTTGTGTTAGTGTTGAAAAACCACTTTTCGCACTTGTGTTGGTGCAGGAAACCACTTTTTCATTTGTATTAGTGTGGAAAAAACACTTTTCGCACTTGTGTTGGTGTTGAAAAACCACTTTTCTCACTTGTGTTAGTGTTGAAAAACCACTTTTCGCACTTGTGTTAGTGTTGAAAAACCACTTTTCGCACTTGTGTTGGTGCAGGAAACCACTTTTGCACTTGTATTAGTGTGGAAAAAACACTTTTCGCACTTGTGCTAGTGTTGAAAAACCACTTTTCGCACTTGTGTTAGTGTTGAAAAAACACTTTTCGCACTTGTGTTGGTGCAGGAAACCACTTTTCGCACTTGTGTTAGTGTTGAAAAACCACTTTTCGCACTTGTGTTAGTGTTGAAAAAACACTTTTCGCACTTGTGTTAGTGTTGAAAAACCACTTTTCGCACTTGTGTTGGTGCAGGAAACCACTTTTGCAGTTGTATTAGTGTGGAAAAAACACTTTTCGCACTTGTGTTAGTGTTGAAAAACCACTTTTCGCACTTGTGTTAGTGTTGAAAAACCACTTTTCGCACTTGTGTTAGTGTTGAAAAACCACTTTTCGCACTTGTGTTGGTGCAGGAAACCACATTTGCATTTGAACTAGTGTGGAAAAAACACTTTTTGCACTTGTGTTAGTGTTGAAAAACCACTTTTCGCACTTGTGTTAGTGTTGAAAAACCACTTTTCGCACTTGTGTTGGTGCAGGAAACCACTTTTGCACTTGTATTAGTGTGGAAAAAACACTTTTCGCACTTGTGTTAGTGTTGAAAAACCACTTTTCGCACTTGTGTTAGTGTTGAAAAACCACTTTTTGCACTTGTGATAGTGTTGAAAAACAACTTCTCGCACTTGTGTTAGTGTTGAAAAACCACTTTTCGCACTTGTGTTAGTGTTGAAAAACCACTTTTCGCACTTGTGTTAGTGTTGAAAAACCACTTTTGCACTTGTGTTGGTGCAGGAAACCACTTTTGCACTTGTATTAGTGTGGAAAAAACACTTTTTGCACTTGTGATAGTGTTGAAAAACCACTTTTCGCACTTGTGTTAGTGTTGAAAAACCACTTTTCGCACTTGTGTTAGTGTTGAAAAACCACTTTTCGCACTTGTGTTGGTGCAGGAAACCACTTTTGCACTTGTATTAGTGTGGAAAAAACACTTTTCGCACTTGTGTTAGTGTTGAAAAACCACTTTTCACACTTGTGTTAGTGTTGAAAAACCACTTTTCGCACTTGTGTTAGTGTTGAAAAACCACTTTTCGCACTTGTGTTGGTGCAGGAAACCACTTTTGCACTTGTATTAGTGTGGAAAAAACACTTTTCGCACTTGTGTTAGTGTTGAAAAACTACTTTTCGCACTTGTGTTAGTGTTGAAAAACCACTTTTTGCACTTGTGTTAGTGTTGAAAAACCACTTTTCGCACTTGTGTTGGTGCAGGAAACCACTTTTTCACTTGTATTATTGTGGAAAAAACATTTTTCGCACTTGTGTTAGTGTTGAAAAACCACTTTTCGCACTTGTGTTAGTGTTGAAAAACCACTTTTCGCACTTGTGTTAGTGTTGAAAAACCACTTTTCGCACTTGTGTTGGTGCAGGAAACCACTTTTGCACTTGTATTAGTGTGGAAAAAACACTTTTTGCACTTGTGATAGTGTTGAAAAACCACTTTTCGCACTTGTGTTAGTGTTGAAAAACCACTTTTTGCACTTGTGATAGTGTTGAAAAACCACTTTTTGCACTTGTGATAGTGTTGAAAAACCACTTTTCGCACTTGTGTTAGTGTTGAAAAACCACTTTTCGCACTTGTGTTAGTGTTGAAAAACCACTTTTCGCACTTGTGTTCGTGTTGAAAAACCACTTTTGCACTTGTATTAGTGTGGAAAAAACACTTTTTGCACTTGTGATAGTGTTGAAAAACCACTTTTCGCACTTGTGTTAGTGTTGAAAAACCACTTTTCGCACTTGTGTTAGTGTTGAAAAACCACTTTTCGCACTTGTGTTGGTGCAGGAAACCACTTTTGCACTTGTATTAGTGTGGAAAAAACACTTTTCGCACTTGTGTTAGTGTTGAAAAACCACTTTTCGCACTTGTGTTAGTGTTGAAAAACCACTTTTTGCACTTGTGTTGGTGCAGGAAACCACTTTTGCACTTGTATTAGTGTGGAAAAAACACTTTTTGCACTTGTGATAGTGTTGAAAAACCACTTTTCGCACTTGTGTTAGTGTTGAAAAACCACTTTTCGCACTTGTGTTAGTGTTGAAAAACCACTTTTCGCACTTGTGTTGGTGCAGGAAACCACTTTTGCACTTGTGATAGTGTTGAAAAACCACTTTTCACACTTGTGTTAGTGTTGAAAAACCACTTTTCGCACTTGTGTTAGTGTTGAAAAACCACTTTTCGCACTTGTGTTGGTGCAGGAAACCACTTTTTCACTTGTATTAGTGTGGAAAAAACACTTTTCGCACTTGTGTTGGTGTTGAAAAACCACTTTTCGCACTTGTGTTAGTGTTGAAAAACCACTTTTCGCACTTGTGTTAGTGTTGAAAAACCACTTTTCGCACTTGTGTTGGTGCAGGAAACCACTTTTGCACTTGTATTAGTGTGGAAAAAACACTTTTCGCACTTGTGTTAGTGTTGAAAAACCACTTTTCGCACTTGTGTTGGTGCAGGAAACCACTTTTGCACTTGTATTAGTGTGGAAAAAACACTTTTTGCACTTGTGATAGTGTTGAAAAACCACTTTTCGCACTTGTGTTAGTGTTGAAAAACCACTTTTCGCACTTGTGTTGGTGCAGGAAACCACTTTTGCACTTGCATTAGTGTGGAAAAAATACTTTTCGCACTTGTGTTATTGTTGAAAAACCACTTTTCACACTTGTGTTAGTGTTGAAAAACCACTTTTCGCACTTGTGTTAGTGTTGAAAAACCACTTTTCGCACTTGTGTTGGTGCAGGAAACCACTTTTGCACTTGTATTAGTGTGGAAAAAACACTTTTTGCACTTGTGTTAGTGTTGAAAAACCACTTTTCGCACTTGTGTTAGTGTTGAAAAACCACTTTTCGCACTTGTGTTAGTGTTGAAAAACCACTCTTCGCACTTGTGTTGGTGCAGGAAACCACTTTTGCACTTGTATTAGTGTGGAAAAAACACTTTTCGCACTTGTGTTAGTGTTGAAAAACCACTTTTCGCACTTGTGTTAGTGTTGAAAAACCACTTTTTGCACTTGTGTTAGTGTTGAAAAATCACTTTTCGCACTTGTGTTGGTGCAGGAAACCACTTTTGCACTTGTATTAGTGTGGAAAAAACACTTTTCGCACTTGTGTTAGTGTTGAAAAACCACTTTTCGCACTTGTGTTAGTGTTGAAAAAACCACTTTTCGCACTTGTGTTAGTGTTGAAAAACCACTTTTCGCACTTGTGTTGGTGCAGGAAACCACTTTGCACTTGTATTAGTGTGGAAAAAAACACTTTTCGCACTTGTGTTAGTGTTGAAAAACCACTTTTCGCACTTGTGTTAGTGTTGAAAAACCACTTTTCGCACTTGAGTTAGTGTTGAAAAACCACTTTTCGCACTTGTGTTGGTGCAGGAAACCACTTTTGCACTTGTATTAGTGTGGAAAAAACACTTTTCGCACTTGTGTTAGTGTTGAAAACCACTTTTCGCACTTGTGTTAGTGTTGAAAAACCACTTTTCGCACTTGTGTTAGTGTTGAAAAACCACTTTTCGCACTTGTGTTGGTGCAGGAAACCACTTTTGCACTTGTATTAGTGTGGAAAAAACACTTTTCGCACTTGTGTTAGTGTTGAAAAACCACTTTTCGCACCTGTGTTAGTGTTGAAAAACCACTTTTCGCACTTGTGTTGGTGCAGGAAACCACTTTTGCACTTGTATTAGTGTGGAAAAACCACTTTTCGCACTTGTGTTAGTGTTGAAAAACCACTTTTCGCACTTGTGTTGGTGCAGGAAACCACTTTTCGCACTTGTGTTAGTGTTGAAAAACCACTTTTCGCACTTGTGTTAGTGTTGAAAAACCACTTTTCGCACTTGTGTTGGTGCAGGAAACCACTTTTGCACTTGTATTAGTGTGGAAAAAACACTTTTCACACTTGTGTTAGTGTTGAAAAACCACTTTTCGCACTTGTGTTAGTGTTGAAAAACCACTTTTCGCACTTGTGTTAGTGTTGAAAAACCACTTTTCGCACTTGTGTTGGTGCAGGAAACCACTTTTGCACTTGTATTAGTGTGGAAAAAACACTTTTCGCACTTGTGTTAGTGTTGAAAAACCACTTTTCGCACTTGTGTTAGTGTTGAAAAACCACTTTTCGCACTTGTGTTGGTGCAGGAAACCACTTTTGCACTTGTATTAGTGTGGAAAAACCACTTTTCGCACTTGTGTTAGTGTTGAAAAACCACTTTTCGCACTTGTGTTGGTGCAGGAAACCACTTTTCGCACTTGTGTTAGTGTTGAAAAACCACTTTTCGCACTTGTGTTAGTGTTGAAAAACCACTTTTCGCACTTGTGTTGGTGCAGGAAACCACTTTTGCACTTGTATTAGTGTGGAAAAAACACTTTTCACACTTGTGTTAGTGTTGAAAAACCACTTTTCGCACTTGTGTTAGTGT
This sequence comes from Myxine glutinosa, assembly GCF_964187855.1. Classification (NCBI taxonomy): domain Eukaryota; kingdom Metazoa; phylum Chordata; class Myxini; order Myxiniformes; family Myxinidae; genus Myxine; species Myxine glutinosa. The sequence goes on from NW_027618319.1 coordinate 35,632, forward strand.
TGAAAAACCACTTTTCGCACTTGTGTTGGTGCAGGAAACCACTTTTGCAGTTGTATTAGTGTGGAAAAAACACTTTTCATACTTGTGTTAGTGTTGAAAAACCACTTTTCGCACTTGTGTTAGTGTTGAAAAACCACTTTTTGCACTTGTGTTAGTGTTGAAAAACCACTTTTCGCACTTGTGTTGGTGCAGGAAACCACATTTGCACTTGTATTAGTGTGGAAAAAACACTTTTTGCACTTGCGATAGTGTTGAAAAACCACTTTTGGCACTTGTGTTAGTGTTGAAAAACCACTTTTCGCACTTGTGTTAGTGTTGAAAAACCACTTTTCGCACTTGTGTTGGTGCAGGAAACCACATTTGCACTTGTATTATTGTGGAAAAAACACTTTTTGCACTTGTGTTAGTGTTGAAAAACCACTTTTTGCACTTGTGTTAGTGTTGAAAAATCACTTTTCGCACTTGTGTTGGTGCAGGAAACCACTTTTGCACTTGTATTAGTGTGGAAAAAACACTTTTCGCACTTGTGTTAGTGTTGAAAAACCACTTTTCGCACTTGTGTTAGTGTTGAAAAACCACTTTTCGCACTTGAGTTAGTGTTGAAAAACCACTTTTCGCACTTGTGTTGGTGCAGGAAACCACTTTTGCACTTGTATTAGTGTGGAAAAAACACTTTTTGCACTTGTGTTAGTGTTGAAAAACCACTTTTCGCACTTGTGTTAGTGTTGAAAAACCACTTTTCGCACTTGAGTTAGTGTTGAAAAACCACTTTTCGCACTTGTGTTGGTGCAGGAAACCACTTTTGCACTTGTATTAGTGTGGAAAAACACTTTTCGCACTTGTGTTAGTGTTGAAAAATCACTTTTCGCACTTGTGTTAGTGTTGAAAAACCACTTTTCGCACTTGTGTTAGTGTTGAAAAAACCACTTTTCGCACTTGTGTTAGTGTTGAAAAAACACTTTTCGCACTTGTGTTGGTGCAGGAAACCACTTTTGCACTTGTATTAGTGTGGAAAAAACACTTTTCGCACTTGTGTTAGTGTTGAAAAACCACTTTTCGCACTTGTGTTAGTGTTGAAAAACCACTTTTCGCACTTGAGTTAGTGTTGAAAAACCACTTTTCGCACTTGTGTTGGTGCAGGAAACCACTTTTGCACTTGTATTAGTGTGGAAAAAACACTTTTCGCACTTGTGTTAGTGTTGAAAAACCACTTTTCGCACTTGTGTTAGTGTTGAAAAACCACTTTTCGCACTTGTGTTAGTGTTGAAAAACCACTTTTCGCACTTGTGTTGGTGCAGGAAACCACTTTTGCACTTGTATTAGTGTGGAAAAAACACTTTTCGCACTTGTGTTAGTGTTGAAAAACCACTTTTCGCACTTGTGTTAGTGTTGAAAAACCACTTTTCGCACTTGTGTTGGTGCAGGAAACCACTTTTGCACTTGTATTAGTGTGGAAAAACCACTTTTCGCACTTGTGTTAGTGTTGAAAAACCACTTTTCGCACTTGTGTTGGTGCAGGAAACCACTTTTCGCACTTGTGTTAGTGTTGAAAAACCACTTTTCGCACTTGTGTTAGTGTTGAAAAACCACTTTTCGCACTTGTGTTGGTGCAGGAAACCACTTTTGCACTTGTATTAGTGTGGAAAAAACACTTTTCACACTTGTGTTAGTGTTGAAAAACCACTTTTCGCACTTGTGTTAGTGTTGAAAAACCACTTTTCGCACTTGTGTTAGTGTTGAAAAACCACTTTTCGCACTTGTGTTGGTGCAGGAAACCACTTTTGCACTTGTATTAGTGTGGAAAAAACACTTTTCGCACTTGTGTTAGTGTTGAAAAACCACTTTTCGCACTTGTGTTAGTGTTGAAAAACCACTTTTCGCACTTGTGTTGGTGCAGGAAACCACTTTTGCACTTGTATTAGTGTGGAAAAACCACTTTTCGCACTTGTGTTAGTGTTGAAAAACCACTTTTCGCACTTGTGTTGGTGCAGGAAACCACTTTTCGCACTTGTGTTAGTGTTGAAAAACCACTTTTCGCACTTGTGTTAGTGTTGAAAAACCACTTTTCGCACTTGTGTTGGTGCAGGAAACCACTTTTGCACTTGTATTAGTGTGGAAAAAACACTTTTCACACTTGTGTTAGTGTTGAAAAACCACTTTTCGCACTTGTGTTAGTGTTGAAAAACCACTTTTCGCACTTGTGTTGGTGCAGGAAACCACTTTTGCAGTTGTATTAGTGTGGAAAAAACACTTTTCATACTTGTGTTAGTGTTGAAAAACCACTTTTCGCACTTGTGTTAGTGTTGAAAAACCACTTTTTGCACTTGTGTTAGTGTTGAAAAACCACTTTTCGCACTTGTGTTGGTGCAGGAAACCACATTTGCACTTGTATTAGTGTGGAAAAAACACTTTTTGCACTTGCGATAGTGTTGAAAAACCACTTTTGGCACTTGTGTTAGTGTTGAAAAACCACTTTTCGCACTTGTGTTAGTGTTGAAAAACCACTTTTCGCACTTGTGTTGGTGCAGGAAACCACATTTGCACTTGTATTATTGTGGAAAAAACACTTTTTGCACTTGTGTTAGTGTTGAAAAACCACTTTTTGCACTTGTGTTAGTGTTGAAAAATCACTTTTCGCACTTGTGTTGGTGCAGGAAACCACTTTTGCACTTGTATTAGTGTGGAAAAAACACTTTTCGCACTTGTGTTAGTGTTGAAAAACCACTTTTCGCACTTGTGTTAGTGTTGAAAAACCACTTTTCGCACTTGAGTTAGTGTTGAAAAACCACTTTTCGCACTTGTGTTGGTGCAGGAAACCACTTTTGCACTTGTATTAGTGTGGAAAAAACACTTTTTGCACTTGTGTTAGTGTTGAAAAACCACTTTTCGCACTTGTGTTAGTGTTGAAAAACCACTTTTCGCACTTGAGTTAGTGTTGAAAAACCACTTTTCGCACTTGTGTTGGTGCAGGAAACCACTTTTGCACTTGTATTAGTGTGGAAAAACACTTTTCGCACTTGTGTTAGTGTTGAAAAATCACTTTTCGCACTTGTGTTAGTGTTGAAAAACCTCTTTTCGCACTTGTGTTGGTGCAGGAAACCACTTTTGCACTTGTATTAGTGTGGAAAAAACACTTTTCGCACTTGTGTTAGTGTTGAAAAACCACTTTTCGCAGTTGTGTTAGTGTTGAAAAACCACTTTTCGCACTTGTGTTAGTGTTGAAAAACCACTTTTCGCACTTGTGTTGGTGCAGGAAACCACTTTTGCACTTGTATTAGTGTGGAAAAAACACTTTTCGCACTTGTGTTAGTGTTGAAAAACCACTTTTCGCACTTGTGTTAGTGTTGAAAAACCACTTTTCGCACTTGTGTTGAAAAACCACTTTTCGCACTTGTGTTGGTGGAGGAAACCACTTTTGCACTTGTATTAGTGTGGAAAAAACACTTTTCGCACTTGTGTTAGTGTTGAAAAACACTTTTCGCACTTGTGTTAGTGTTGAAAAACCACTTTTCGCACTTGTGTTAGTGTTGAAAAACCACTTTTCGCACTTGTGTTGAAAAACCACTTTTCGCACTTGTGTTGGTGGAGGAAACCACTTTTGCACTTGTATTAGTGTGGAAAAAACACTTTTCGCACTTGTGTTAGTGTTGAAAAACCACTTTTCGCACTTGTGTTAGTGTTGAAAAACCACTTTTCGCACTTGTGTTGGTGCAGGAAACCACTGTTGCAGTTGTATTAGTGTGGAAAAAACACTTTTCACACTTGTGTTAGTGTTGAAAAACCACTTTTCGCACTTGTGTTAGTGTTGAAAAACCACTTTTTGCACTTGTGTTAGTGTTGAAAAACCACTTTTCGCACTTGTGTTGGTGCAGGAAACCACATTTGCACTTGTATTAGTGTGGAAAAAACACTTTTTGCACTTGCGATAGTGTTGAAAAACCACTTTTGGCACTTGTGTTAGTGTTGAAAAACCACTTTTCGCACTTGTGTTAGTGTTGAAAAACCACTTTCCGCACTTGTGTTGGTGCAGGAAACCACATTTGCACTTGTATTAGTGTGGAAAAAACACTTTTTGCACTTGTGTTAGTGTTGAAAAACCACTTTTTGCACTTGTGTTAGTGTTGAAAAATCACTTTTCGCACTTGTGTTGGTGCAGGAAACCACTTTTGCACTTGTATTAGTGTGGAAAAAACACTTTTCGCACTTGTGTTAGTGTTGAAAAACCACTTTTCGCACTTGTGTTAGTGTTGAAAAACCACTTTTTGCACTTGTGTTAGTGTTGAAAAACAACTTTTCGCACTTGTGTTGGTGCAGGAAACCACTTTTGCACTTGTATTAGTGTGGAAAAAACACTTTTCGCACTTGTGTTAGTGTTGAAAAACCACTTTTCGCACTTGTGTTAGTGTTGAAAAACCACTTTTCGCACTTGAGTTAGTGTTGAAAAACCACTTTTTGCACTTGTGTTGGTGCAGGAAACCACTTTTGCACTTGTATTAGTGTGGAAAAAACACTTTTCGCACTTGTGTTAGTGTTGAAAAACACTTTTCGCACTTGTGTTAGTGTTGAAAAACCACTTTTCGCACTTGTGTTAGTGTTGAAAAACCACTTTTCGCACTTGTGTTGGTGCAGGAAACCACTTTTGCACTTGTATTAGTGTGGAAAAAACACTTTTCGCACTTGTGTTAGTGTTGAAAAACCACTTTTCGCACTTGTGTTAGTGTTGAAAAACCACTTTTCGCACTTGTGTTGGTGCAGGAAACCACTTTTGCACTTGTATTAGTGTGGAAAAAACACTTTTCGCACTTGTGTTAGTGTTGAAAAACCACTTTTCGCACTTGTGTTGGTGCAGGAAACCACTTTTGCACTTGTATTAGTGTGGAAAAAACACTTTTTGCACTTGTGTTAGTGTTGAAAAACCACTTTTTGCACTTGTGTTAGTGTTGAAAAATCACTTTTCGCACTTGTGTTGGTGCAGGAAACCACTTTTGCACTTGTATTAGTGTGGAAAAAACACTTTTCGCACTTGTGTTAGTGTTGAAAAACCACTTTTCGCACTTGTGTTAGTGTTGAAAAACCACTTTTCGCACTTGTGTTAGTGTTGAAAAACCACTTTTCGCACTTGTGTTGGTGCAGGAAACCACTTTTGCACTTGTATTAGTGTGGAAAAAAACACTTTTCGCACTTGTGTTAGTGTTGAAAAACCACTTTTCGCACTTGTGTTGGTGCAGGAAACCAATTTTGCACTTGTATTAGTGTGGAAAAAACACTTTTCGCCCTTGTGTTAGTGTTGAAAAACCACTTTTCGCACTTGTGTTAGTGTTGAAAAACCACTTTTCGCACTTGTGTTAGTGTTGAAAAACCACTTTTCGCACTTGTGTTGGTGCAGGAAACCACTTTTGCACTTGTATTAGTGTGGAAAAAACACTTTTTGCACTTGTGATAGTGTTGAAAAACCACTTTTTGCACTTGTGTTAGTGTTGAAAAACCACTTTTCGCACTTGTGTTAGTGTTGAAAAACCACTTTTCGCACTTGTGTTAGTGTTGAAAAACCACTTTTCGCACTTGAGTTAGTGTTGAAAAACCACTTTTCGCACTTGTGTTGGTGCAGGAAACCACTTTTGCACTTGTATTAGTGTGGAAAAAACACTTTTTGCACTTGTGTTAGTGTTGAAAAACCACTTTTCGCACTTGTGTTAGTGTTGAAAAACCACTTTTCGCACTTGAGTTAGTGTTGAAAAACCACTTTTCGCACTTGTGTTGGTGCAGGAAACCACTTTTGCACTTGTATTAGTGTGGAAAAACACTTTTCGCACTTGTGTTAGTGTTGAAAAATCACTTTTCGCACTTGTGTTAGTGTTGAAAAACCTCTTTTCGCACTTGTGTTGGTGCAGGAAACCACTTTTGCACTTGTATTAGTGTGGAAAAAACACTTTTCGCACTTGTGTTAGTGTTGAAAAACCACTTTTCGCAGTTGTGTTAGTGTTGAAAAACCACTTTTCGCACTTGTGTTAGTGTTGAAAAACCACTTTTCGCACTTGTGTTGGTGCAGGAAACCACTTTTGCACTTGTATTAGTGTGGAAAAAACACTTTTCGCACTTGTGTTAGTGTTGAAAAACCACTTTTCGCACTTGTGTTAGTGTTGAAAAACCACTTTTCGCACTTGTGTTAGTGTTGAAAAACCACTTTTCGCACTTGTGTTGGTGGAGGAAACCACTTTTGCACTTGTATTAGTGTGGAAAAAACACTTTTCGCACTTGTGTTAGTGTTGAAAAACCACTTTTCGCACTTGTGTTAGTGTTGAAAAACCACTTTTCGCACTTGTGTTGGTGCAGGAAACCACTGTTGCAGTTGTATTAGTGTGGAAAAAACACTTTTCACACTTGTGTTAGTGTTGAAAAACCACTTTTCGCACTTGTGTTAGTGTTGAAAAACCACTTTTTGCACTTGTGTTAGTGTTGAAAAACCACTTTTCGCACTTGTGTTGGTGCAGGAAACCACATTTGCACTTGTATTAGTGTGGAAAAAACACTTTTTGCACTTGCGATAGTGTTGAAAAACCACTTTTGGCACTTGTGTTAGTGTTGAAAAACCACTTTTCGCACTTGTGTTAGTGTTGAAAAACCACTTTCCGCACTTGTGTTGGTGCAGGAAACCACATTTGCACTTGTATTAGTGTGGAAAAAACACTTTTCGCCCTTGTGTTAGTGTTGAAAAACCACTTTTCGCACTTGTGTTAGTGTTGAAAAACCACTTTTCGCACTTGTGTTAGTGTTGAAAAACCACTTTTCGCACTTGTGTTGGTGCAGGAAACCACTTTTGCACTTGTATTAGTGTGGAAAAAACACTTTTTGCACTTGTGATAGTGTTGAAAAACCACTTTTTGCACTTGTGTTAGTGTTGAAAAACCACTTTTCGCACTTGTGTTAGTGTTGAAAAACCACTTTTCGCACTTGTGTTAGTGTTGAAAAACCACTTTTCGCACTTGAGTTAGTGTTGAAAAACCACTTTTCGCACTTGTGTTGGTGCAGGAAACCACTTTTGCACTTGTATTAGTGTGGAAAAAACACTTTTTGCACTTGTGTTAGTGTTGAAAAACCACTTTTCGCACTTGTGTTAGTGTTGAAAAACCACTTTTCGCACTTGAGTTAGTGTTGAAAAACCACTTTTCGCACTTGTGTTGGTGCAGGAAACCACTTTTGCACTTGTATTAGTGTGGAAAAACACTTTTCGCACTTGTGTTAGTGTTGAAAAATCACTTTTCGCACTTGTGTTAGTGTTGAAAAACCTCTTTTCGCACTTGTGTTGGTGCAGGAAACCACTTTTGCACTTGTATTAGTGTGGAAAAAACACTTTTCGCACTTGTGTTAGTGTTGAAAAACCACTTTTCGCAGTTGTGTTAGTGTTGAAAAACCACTTTTCGCACTTGTGTTAGTGTTGAAAAACCACTTTTCGCACTTGTGTTGGTGCAGGAAACCACTTTTGCACTTGTATTAGTGTGGAAAAAACACTTTTCGCACTTGTGTTAGTGTTGAAAAACCACTTTTCGCACTTGTGTTAGTGTTGAAAAACCACTTTTCGCACTTGTGTTAGTGTTGAAAAACCACTTTTCGCACTTGTGTTGGTGGAGGAAACCACTTTTGCACTTGTATTAGTGTGGAAAAAACACTTTTCGCACTTGTGTTAGTGTTGAAAAACCACTTTTCGCACTTGTGTTAGTGTTGAAAAACCACTTTTCGCACTTGTGTTGGTGCAGGAAACCACTGTTGCAGTTGTATTAGTGTGGAAAAAACACTTTTCACACTTGTGTTAGTGTTGAAAAACCACTTTTCGCACTTGTGTTAGTGTTGAAAAACCACTTTTTGCACTTGTGTTAGTGTTGAAAAACCACTTTTCGCACTTGTGTTGGTGCAGGAAACCACATTTGCACTTGTATTAGTGTGGAAAAAACACTTTTTGCACTTGCGATAGTGTTGAAAAACCACTTTTGGCACTTGTGTTAGTGTTGAAAAACCACTTTTCGCACTTGTGTTAGTGTTGAAAAACCACTTTCCGCACTTGTGTTGGTGCAGGAAACCACATTTGCACTTGTATTAGTGTGGAAAAAACACTTTTTGCACTTGTGTTAGTGTTGAAAAACCACTTTTTGCACTTGTGTTAGTGTTGAAAAATCACTTTTCGCACTTGTGTTGGTGCAGGAAACCACTTTTGCACTTGTATTAGTGTGGAAAAAACACTTTTCGCACTTGTGTTAGTGTTGAAAAACCACTTTTCGCACTTGTGTTAGTGTTGAAAAACCACTTTTTGCACTTGTGTTAGTGTTGAAAAACAACTTTTCGCACTTGTGTTGGTGCAGGAAACCACTTTTGCACTTGTATTAGTGTGGAAAAAACACTTTTCGCACTTGTGTTAGTGTTGAAAAACCACTTTTCGCACTTGTGTTAGTGTTGAAAAACCACTTTTCGCACTTGAGTTAGTGTTGAAAAACCACTTTTTGCACTTGTGTTGGTGCAGGAAACCACTTTTGCACTTGTATTAGTGTGGAAAAAACACTTTTCGCACTTGTGTTAGTGTTGAAAAACACTTTTCGCACTTGTGTTAGTGTTGAAAAACCACTTTTCGCACTTGTGTTAGTGTTGAAAAACCACTTTTCGCACTTGTGTTGGTGCAGGAAACCACTTTTGCACTTGTATTAGTGTGGAAAAAACACTTTTCGCACTTGTGTTAGTGTTGAAAAACCACTTTTCGCACTTGTGTTAGTGTTGAAAAACCACTTTTCGCACTTGTGTTGGTGCAGGAAACCACTTTTGCACTTGTATTAGTGTGGAAAAAACACTTTTCGCACTTGTGTTAGTGTTGAAAAACCACTTTTCGCACTTGTGTTGGTGCAGGAAACCACTTTTGCACTTGTATTAGTGTGGAAAAAACACTTTTTGCACTTGTGTTAGTGTTGAAAAACCACTTTTTGCACTTGTGTTAGTGTTGAAAAATCACTTTTCGCACTTGTGTTGGTGCAGGAAACCACTTTTGCACTTGTATTAGTGTGGAAAAAACACTTTTCGCACTTGTGTTAGTGTTGAAAAACCACTTTTCGCACTTGTGTTAGTGTTGAAAAACCACTTTTCGCACTTGTGTTAGTGTTGAAAAACCACTTTTCGCACTTGTGTTGGTGCAGGAAACCACTTTTGCACTTGTATTAGTGTGGAAAAAACACTTTTCGCACTTGTGTTAGTGTTGAAAAACCACTTTTCGCACTTGTGTTGGTGCAGGAAACCAATTTTGCACTTGTATTAGTGTGGAAAAAACACTTTTCGCCCTTGTGTTAGTGTTGAAAAACCACTTTTCGCACTTGTGTTAGTGTTGAAAAACCACTTTTCGCACTTGTGTTAGTGTTGAAAAACCACTTTTCGCACTTGTGTTGGTGCAGGAAACCACTTTTGCACTTGTATTAGTGTGGAAAAAACACTTTTTGCACTTGTGATAGCGTTGAAAAACCACTTTTCGCACTTGTGTTAGTGTTGAAAAACCACTTTTCGCACTTGTGTTGGTGCAGGAAACCACTTTTGCATTTGTATTAGTGTGGAAAAAACACTTTTTGCACTTGTGATAGTGATGAAAAACCACTTTTCACACTTGTGTTAGTGTTGAAAAACCACTTTTCGCACTTGTGTTAGTGTTGAAAAACCACTTTTCGCACTTGTGTTGGTGCAGGAAACCACTTTTTCATTTGTATTAGTGTGGAAAAAACACTTTTCGCACTTGTGTTGGTGTTGAAAAACCACTTTTCTCACTTGTGTTAGTGTTGAAAAACCACTTTTCGCACTTGTGTTAGTGTTGAAAAACCACTTTTCGCACTTGTGTTGGTGCAGGAAACCACTTTTGCACTTGTATTAGTGTGGAAAAAACACTTTTCGCACTTGTGCTAGTGTTGAAAAACCACTTTTCGCACTTGTGTTAGTGTTGAAAAAACACTTTTCGCACTTGTGTTGGTGCAGGAAACCACTTTTCGCACTTGTGTTAGTGTTGAAAAACCACTTTTCGCACTTGTGTTAGTGTTGAAAAAACACTTTTCGCACTTGTGTTAGTGTTGAAAAACCACTTTTCGCACTTGTGTTAGTGTTGAAAAACCACTTTTCGCACTTGTGTTGGTGCAGGAAACCACTTTTGCAGTTGTATTAGTGTGGAAAAAACACTTTTCGCACTTGTGTTAGTGTTGAAAAACCACTTTTCGCACTTGTGTTAGTGTTGAAAAACCACTTTTCGCACTTGTGTTAGTGTTGAAAAACCACTTTTTGCACTTGTGTTAGTGTTGAAAAACCACTTTTCGCACTTGTGTTGGTGCAGGAAACCACATTTGCACTTGTATTAGTGTGGAAAAAACACTTTTTGCACTTGTGATAGTGTTGAAAAACCACTTTTGGCACTTGTGTTAGTGTTGAAAAACCAACTTTTCGCACTTGTGTTAGTGTTGAAAAACCACTTTTCGCACTTGTGTTGGTGCAGGAAACCACATTTGCATTTGAACTAGTGTGGAAAAAACACTTTTTGCACTTGTGTTAGTGTTGAAAAACCACTTTTCGCACTTGTGTTAGTGTTGAAAAACCACTTTTCGCACTTGTGTTAGTGTTGAAAAACCACTTTTCGCACTTGTGTTGGTGCAGGAAACCACTTTTGCACTTGTATTAGTGTGGAAAAAACACTTTTTGCACTTGTGATAGTGTTGAAAAACCACTTTTCGCACTTGTGTTAGTGTTGAAAAACCACTTTTCGCACTTGTGTTAGTGTTGAAAAACCACTTTTCGCACTTGTGTTGGTGCAGGAAACCACTTTTGCACTTGTGATAGTGTTGAAAAACCACTTTTCACACTTGTGTTAGTGTTGAAAAACCACTTTTCGCACTTGTGTTGGTGCAGGAAACCACTTTTTCACTTGTATTAGTGTGGAAAAAACACTTTTCGCACTTGTGTTGGTGTTGAAAAACCACTTTTCGCACTTGTGTTAGTGTTGAAAAACCACTTTTCGCACTTGTGTTAGTGTTGAAAAACCACTTTTCGCACTTGTGTTGGTGCAGGAAACCACTTTTGCACTTGTATTAGTGTGGAAAAAACACTTTTCGCACTTGTGTTAGTGTTGAAAAACCACTTTTCGCACTTGTGTTGGTGCAGGAAACCACTTTTGCACTTGTATTAGTGTGGAAAAAACACTTTTTGCACTTGTGATAGTGTTGAAAAACCACTTTTCGCACTTGTGTTAGTGTTGAAAAACCACTTTTCGCACTTGTGTTGGTGCAGGAAACCACTTTTGCACTTGCATTAGTGTGGAAAAAATACTTTTCGCACTTGTGTTATTGTTGAAAAACCACTTTTCACACTTGTGTTAGTGTTGAAAAACCACTTTTCGCACTTGTGTTAGTGTTGAAAAACCACTTTTCGCACTTGTGTTGGTGCAGGAAACCACTTTTGCACTTGTATTAGTGTGGAAAAAACACTTTTTGCACTTGTGTTAGTGTTGAAAAACCACTTTTCGCACTTGTGTTAGTGTTGAAAAACCACTTTTCGCACTTGTGTTAGTGTTGAAAAACCACTTTTCGCACTTGTGTTGGTGCAGGAAACCACTTTTGCACTTGTATTAGTGTGGAAAAAACACTTTTCGCACTTGTGTTAGTGTTGAAAAACCACTTTTCGCACTTGTGTTAGTGTTGAAAAACCACTTTTTGCACTTGTGTTAGTGTTGAAAAATCACTTTTCGCACTTGTGTTGGTGCAGGAAACCACTTTTGCACTTGTATTAGTGTGGAAAAAACACTTTTCGCACTTGTGTTAGTGTTGAAAAACCACTTTTCGCACTTGTGTTAGTGTTGAAAAACCACTTTTCGCACTTGTGTTAGTGTTGAAAAACCACTTTTCGCACTTGTGTTGGTGCAGGAAACCACTTTTGCACTTGTATTAGTGTGGAAAAAACACTTTTCGCACTTGTGTTAGTGTTGAAAAACCACTTTTCGCACTTGTGTTAGTGTTGAAAAACCACTTTTCGCACTTGAGTTAGTGTTGAAAAACCACTTTTCGCACTTGTGTTGGTGCAGGAAACCACTTTTGCACTTGTATTAGTGTGGAAAAAACACTTTTCGCACTTGTGTTAGTGTTGAAAAACCACTTTTCGCACTTGTGTTAGTGTTGAAAAACCACTTTTCGCACTTGTGTTAGTGTTGAAAAACCACTTTTCGCACTTGTGTTGGTGCAGGAAACCACTTTTGCACTTGTATTAGTGTGGAAAAAACACTTTTCGCACTTGTGTTAGTGTTGAAAAACCACTTTTCGCACTTGTGTTAGTGTTGAAAAACCACTTTTCGCACTTGTGTTGGTGCAGGAAACCACTTTTGCACTTGTATTAGTGTGGAAAAACCACTTTTCGCACTTGTGTTAGTGTTGAAAAACCACTTTTCGCACTTGTGTTGGTGCAGGAAACCACTTTTGCACTTGTATTAGTGTGGAAAAAACACTTTTCGCACTTGTGTTAGTGTTGAAAAACCACTTTTCGCACTTGTGTTAGTGTTGAAAAACCACTTTTCGCACTTGTGTTAGTGTTGAAAAACCACTTTTCGCACTTGTGTTGGTGCAGGAAACCACTTTTGCACTTGTATTAGTGTGGAAAAAACACTTTTCACACTTGTGTTAGTGTTGAAAAACCACTTTTCGCACTTGTGTTAGTGTTGAAAAACCACTTTTCGCACTTGTGTTGGTGCAGGAAACCACTTTTGCAGTTGTATTAGTGTGGAAAAAACACTTTTCACACTTGTGTTAGTGTTGAAAAACCACTTTTCGCACTTGTGTTAGTGTTGAAAAACCACTTTTTGCACTTGTGTTAGTGTTGAAAAACCACTTTTCGCACTTGTGTTGGTGCAGGAAACCACATTTGCACTTGTATTAGTGTGGAAAAAACACTTTTTGCACTTGCGATAGTGTTGAAAAACCACTTTTGGCACTTGTGTTAGTGTTGAAAAACCACTTTTCGCACTTGTGTTAGTGTTGAAAAACCACTTTTCGCACTTGTGTTGGTGCAGGAAACCACATTTGCACTTGTATTATTGTGGAAAAAACACTTTTTGCACTTGTGTTAGTGTTGAAAAACCACTTTTTGCACTTGTGTTAGTGTTGAAAAATCACTTTTCGCACTTGTGTTGGTGCAGGAAACCACTTTTGCACTTGTATTAGTGTGGAAAAAACACTTTTCGCACTTGTGTTAGTGTTGAAAAACCACTTTTCGCACTTGTGTTAGTGTTGAAAAACCACTTTTCGCACTTGAGTTAGTGTTGAAAAACCACTTTTCGCACTTGTGTTGGTGCAGGAAACCACTTTTGCACTTGTATTGGTGTGGAAAAAACACTTTTTGCACTTGTGTTAGTGTTGAAAAACCACTTTTCGCACTTGTGTTAGTGTTGAAAAACCACTTTTCGCACTTGAGTTAGTGTTGAAAAACCACTTTTCGCACTTGTGTTGGTGCAGGAAACCACTTTTGCACTTGTATTAGTGTGGAAAAACACTTTTCGCACTTGTGTTAGTGTTGAAAAATCACTTTTCGCACTTGTGTTAGTGTTGAAAAACCTCTTTTCGCACTTGTGTTGGTGCAGGAAACCACTTTTGCACTTGTATTAGTGTGGAAAAAACACTTTTCGCACTTGTGTTAGTGTTGAAAAACCACTTTTCGCAGTTGTGTTAGTGTTGAAAAACCACTTTTCGCACTTGTGTTAGTGTTGAAAAACCACTTTTCGCACTTGTGTTGGTGCAGGAAACCACTTTTGCACTTGTATTAGTGTGGAAAAAACACTTTTCGCACTTGTGTTAGTGTTGAAAAACCACTTTTCGCACTTGTGTTAGTGTTGAAAAACCACTTTTCGCACTTGTGTTAGTGTTGAAAAACCACTTTTCGCACTTGTGTTGGTGGAGGAAACCACTTTTGCACTTGTATTAGTGTGGAAAAAACACTTTTCGCACTTGTGTTAGTGTTGAAAAACCACTTTTCGCACTTGTGTTAGTGTTGAAAAACCACTTTTCGCACTTGTGTTGGTGCAGGAAACCACTGTTGCAGTTGTATTAGTGTGGAAAAAACACTTTTCACACTTGTGTTAGTGTTGAAAAACCACTTTTCGCACTTGTGTTAGTGTTGAAAAACCACTTTTTGCACTTGTGTTAGTGTTGAAAAACCACTTTTCGCACTTGTGTTGGTGCAGGAAACCACATTTGCACTTGTATTAGTGTGGAAAAAACACTTTTTGCACTTGCGATAGTGTTGAAAAACCACTTTTGGCACTTGTGTTAGTGTTGAAAAACCACTTTTCGCACTTGTGTTAGTGTTGAAAAACCACTTTCCGCACTTGTGTTGGTGCAGGAAACCACATTTGCACTTGTATTAGTGTGGAAAAAACACTTTTTGCACTTGTGTTAGTGTTGAAAAACCACTTTTTGCACTTGTGTTAGTGTTGAAAAATCACTTTTCGCACTTGTGTTGGTGCAGGAAACCACTTTTGCACTTGTATTAGTGTGGAAAAAACACTTTTCGCACTTGTGTTAGTGTTGAAAAACCACTTTTCGCACTTGTGTTAGTGTTGAAAAACCACTTTTTGCACTTGTGTTAGTGTTGAAAAACAACTTTTCGCACTTGTGTTGGTGCAGGAAACCACTTTTGCACTTGTATTAGTGTGGAAAAAACACTTTTCGCACTTGTGTTAGTGTTGAAAAACCACTTTTCGCACTTGTGTTAGTGTTGAAAAACCACTTTTCGCACTTGAGTTAGTGTTGAAAAACCACTTTTTGCACTTGTGTTGGTGCAGGAAACCACTTTTGCACTTGTATTAGTGTGGAAAAAACACTTTTCGCACTTGTGTTAGTGTTGAAAAACACTTTTCGCACTTGTGTTAGTGTTGAAAAACCACTTTTCGCACTTGTGTTAGTGTTGAAAAACCACTTTTCGCACTTGTGTTGGTGCAGGAAACCACTTTTGCACTTGTATTAGTGTGGAAAAAACACTTTTCGCACTTGTGTTAGTGTTGAAAAACCACTTTTCGCACTTGTGTTAGTGTTGAAAAACCACTTTTCGCACTTGTGTTGGTGCAGGAAACCACTTTTGCACTTGTATTAGTGTGGAAAAAACACTTTTCGCACTTGTGTTAGTGTTGAAAAACCACTTTTCGCACTTGTGTTGGTGCAGGAAACCACTTTTGCACTTGTATTAGTGTGGAAAAAACACTTTTTGCACTTGTGTTAGTGTTGAAAAACCACTTTTTGCACTTGTGTTAGTGTTGAAAAATCACTTTTCGCACTTGTGTTGGTGCAGGAAACCACTTTTGCACTTGTATTAGTGTGGAAAAAACACTTTTCGCACTTGTGTTAGTGTTGAAAAACCACTTTTCGCACTTGTGTTAGTGTTGAAAAACCACTTTTCGCACTTGTGTTAGTGTTGAAAAACCACTTTTCGCACTTGTGTTGGTGCAGGAAACCACTTTTGCACTTGTATTAGTGTGGAAAAAACACTTTTTGCACTTGCGATAGTGTTGAAAAACCACTTTTGGCACTTGTGTTAGTGTTGAAAAACCACTTTTCGCACTTGTGTTAGTGTTGAAAAACCACTTTTCGCACTTGTGTTGGTGCAGGAAACCACATTTGCACTTGTATTATTGTGGAAAAAACACTTTTTGCACTTGTGTTAGTGTTGAAAAACCACTTTTTGCACTTGTGTTAGTGTTGAAAAATCACTTTTCGCACTTGTGTTGGTGCAGGAAACCACTTTTGCACTTGTATTAGTGTGGAAAAAACACTTTTCGCACTTGTGTTAGTGTTGAAAAACCACTTTTCGCACTTGTGTTAGTGTTGAAAAACCACTTTTCGCACTTGAGTTAGTGTTGAAAAACCACTTTTCGCACTTGTGTTGGTGCAGGAAACCACTTTTGCACTTGTATTAGTGTGGAAAAACCACTTTTCGCACTTGTGTTAGTGTTGAAAAACCACTTTTTGCACTTGTGTTAGTGTTGAAAAACCACTTTTCGCACTTGTGTTGGTGCAGGAAACCACATTTGCACTTGTATTAGTGTGGAAAAAACACTTTTTGCACTTGCGATAGTGTTGAAAAACCACTTTTGGCACTTGTGTTAGTGTTGAAAAACCACTTTTCGCACTTGTGTTAGTGTTGAAAAACCACTTTCCGCACTTGTGTTGGTGCAGGAAACCACATTTGCACTTGTATTAGTGTGGAAAAAACACTTTTTGCACTTGTGTTAGTGTTGAAAAACCACTTTTTGCACTTGTGTTAGTGTTGAAAAATCACTTTTCGCACTTGTGTTGGTGCAGGAAACCACTTTTGCACTTGTATTAGTGTGGAAAAAACACTTTTCGCACTTGTGTTAGTGTTGAAAAACCACTTTTTGCACTTGTGTTAGTGTTGAAAAACCACTTTTTGCACTTGTGTTAGTGTTGAAAAACAACTTTTCGCACTTGTGTTGGTGCAGGAAACCACTTTTGCACTTGTATTAGTGTGGAAAAAACACTTTTCGCACTTGTGTTAGTGTTGAAAAACCACTTTTCGCACTTGTGTTAGTGTTGAAAAACCACTTTTCGCACTTGAGTTAGTGTTGAAAAACCACTTTTTGCACTTGTGTTGGTGCAGGAAACCACTTTTGCACTTGTATTAGTGTGGAAAAAACACTTTTCGCACTTGTGTTAGTGTTGAAAAACACTTTTCGCACTTGTGTTAGTGTTGAAAAACCACTTTTCGCACTTGTGTTAGTGTTGAAAAACCACTTTTCGCACTTGTGTTGGTGCAGGAAACCACTTTTGCACTTGTATTAGTGTGGAAAAAACACTTTTCGCACTTGTGTTAGTGTTGAAAAACCACTTTTCGCACTTGTGTTAGTGTTGAAAAACCACTTTTCGCACTTGTGTTGGTGCAGGAAACCACTTTTGCACTTGTATTAGTGTGGAAAAAACACTTTTCGCACTTGTGTTAGTGTTGAAAAACCACTTTTCGCACTTGTGTTGGTGCAGGAAACCACTTTTGCACTTGTATTAGTGTGGAAAAAACACTTTTTGCACTTGTGTTAGTGTTGAAAAACCACTTTTTGCACTTGTGTTAGTGTTGAAAAATCACTTTTCGCACTTGTGTTGGTGCAGGAAACCACTTTTGCACTTGTATTAGTGTGGAAAAAACACTTTTCGCACTTGTGTTAGTGTTGAAAAACCACTTTTCGCACTTGTGTTAGTGTTGAAAAACCACTTTTCGCACTTGTGTTAGTGTTGAAAAACCACTTTTCGCACTTGTGTTGGTGCAGGAAACCACTTTTGCACTTGTATTAGTGTGGAAAAAACACTTTTTGCACTTGCGATAGTGTTGAAAAACCACTTTTGGCACTTGTGTTAGTGTTGAAAAACCACTTTTCGCACTTGTGTTAGTGTTGAAAAACCACTTTTCGCACTTGTGTTGGTGCAGGAAACCACATTTGCACTTGTATTATTGTGGAAAAAACACTTTTTGCACTTGTGTTAGTGTTGAAAAACCACTTTTTGCACTTGTGTTAGTGTTGAAAAATCACTTTTCGCACTTGTGTTGGTGCAGGAAACCACTTTTGCACTTGTATTAGTGTGGAAAAAACACTTTTCGCACTTGTGTTAGTGTTGAAAAACCACTTTTCGCACTTGTGTTAGTGTTGAAAAACCACTTTTCGCACTTGAGTTAGTGTTGAAAAACCACTTTTCGCACTTGTGTTGGTGCAGGAAACCACTTTTGCACTTGTATTAGTGTGGAAAAAACACTTTTTGCACTTGTGTTAGTGTTGAAAAACCACTTTTCGCACTTGTGTTAGTGTTGAAAAACCACTTTTCGCACTTGAGTTAGTGTTGAAAAACCACTTTTCGCACTTGTGTTGGTGCAGGAAACCACTTTTGCACTTGTATTAGTGTGGAAAAACACTTTTCGCACTTGTGTTAGTGTTGAAAAATCACTTTTCGCACTTGTGTTAGTGTTGAAAAACCTCTTTTCGCACTTGTGTTGGTGCAGGAAACCACTTTTGCACTTGTATTAGTGTGGAAAAAACACTTTTCGCACTTGTGTTAGTGTTGAAAAACCACTTTTCGCAGTTGTGTTAGTGTTGAAAAACCACTTTTCGCACTTGTGTTAGTGTTGAAAAACCACTTTTCGCACTTGTGTTGGTGCAGGAAACCACTTTTGCACTTGTATTAGTGTGGAAAAAACACTTTTCGCACTTGTGTTAGTGTTGAAAAACCACTTTTCGCACTTGTGTTAGTGTTGAAAAACCACTTTTCGCACTTGTGTTAGTGTTGAAAAACCACTTTTCGCACTTGTGTTGGTGGAGGAAACCACTTTTGCACTTGTATTAGTGTGGAAAAAACACTTTTCGCACTTGTGTTAGTGTTGAAAAACCACTTTTCGCACTTGTGTTAGTGTTGAAAAACCACTTTTCGCACTTGTGTTGGTGCAGGAAACCACTGTTGCAGTTGTATTAGTGTGGAAAAAACACTTTTCACACTTGTGTTAGTGTTGAAAAACCACTTTTCGCACTTGTGTTAGTGTTGAAAAACCACTTTTTGCACTTGTGTTAGTGTTGAAAAACCACTTTTCGCACTTGTGTTGGTGCAGGAAACCACATTTGCACTTGTATTAGTGTGGAAAAAACACTTTTTGCACTTGCGATAGTGTTGAAAAACCACTTTTGGCACTTGTGTTAGTGTTGAAAAACCACTTTTCGCACTTGTGTTAGTGTTGAAAAACCACTTTCCGCACTTGTGTTGGTGCAGGAAACCACATTTGCACTTGTATTAGTGTGGAAAAAACACTTTTTGCACTTGTGTTAGTGTTGAAAAACCACTTTTTGCACTTGTGTTAGTGTTGAAAAATCACTTTTCGCACTTGTGTTGGTGCAGGAAACCACTTTTGCACTTGTATTAGTGTGGAAAAAACACTTTTCGCACTTGTGTTAGTGTTGAAAAACCACTTTTCGCACTTGTGTTAGTGTTGAAAAACCACTTTTTGCACTTGTGTTAGTGTTGAAAAACAACTTTTCGCACTTGTGTTGGTGCAGGAAACCACTTTTGCACTTGTATTAGTGTGGAAAAAACACTTTTCACACTTGTGTTAGTGTTGAAAAACCACTTTTCGCACTTGTGTTAGTGTTGAAAAACCACTTTTCGCACTTGAGTTAGTGTTGAAAAACCACTTTTTGCACTTGTGTTGGTGCAGGAAACCACTTTTGCACTTGTATTAGTGTGGAAAAAACACTTTTCGCACTTGTGTTAGTGTTGAAAAACACTTTTCGCACTTGTGTTAGTGTTGAAAAACCACTTTTCGCACTTGTGTTAGTGTTGAAAAACCACTTTTCGCACTTGTGTTGGTGCAGGAAACCACTTTTGCACTTGTATTAGTGTGGAAAAAACACTTTTCGCACTTGTGTTAGTGTTGAAAAACCACTTTTCGCACTTGTGTTAGTGTTGAAAAACCACTTTTCGCACTTGTGTTGGTGCAGGAAACCACTTTTGCACTTGTATTAGTGTGGAAAAAACACTTTTCGCACTTGTGTTAGTGTTGAAAAACCACTTTTCGCACTTGTGTTGGTGCAGGAAACCACTTTTGCACTTGTATTAGTGTGGAAAAAACACTTTTTGCACTTGTGTTAGTGTTGAAAAACCACTTTTTGCACTTGTGTTAGTGTTGAAAAATCACTTTTCGCACTTGTGTTGGTGCAGGAAACCACTTTTGCACTTGTATTAGTGTGGAAAAAACACTTTTCGCACTTGTGTTAGTGTTGAAAAACCACTTTTCGCACTTGTGTTAGTGTTGAAAAACCACTTTTCGCACTTGTGTTAGTGTTGAAAAACCACTTTTCGCACTTGTGTTGGTGCAGGAAACCACTTTTGCACTTGTATTAGTGTGGAAAAAACACTTTTCGCACTTGTGTTAGTGTTGAAAAACCACTTTTCGCACTTGTGTTGGTGCAGGAAACCAATTTTGCACTTGTATTAGTGTGGAAAAAACACTTTTCGCCCTTGTGTTAGTGTTGAAAAACCACTTTTCGCACTTGTGTTAGTGTTGAAAAACCACTTTTCGCACTTGTGTTAGTGTTGAAAAACCACTTTTCGCACTTGTGTTGGTGCAGGAAACCACTTTTGCACTTGTATTAGTGTGGAAAAAACACTTTTTGCACTTGTGATAGCGTTGAAAAACCACTTTTCGCACTTGTGTTAGTGTTGAAAAACCACTTTTCGCACTTGTGTTGGTGCAGGAAACCACTTTTGCATTTGTATTAGTGTGGAAAAAACACTTTTTGCACTTGTGATAGTGATGAAAAACCACTTTTCACACTTGTGTTAGTGTTGAAAAACCACTTTTCGCACTTGTGTTAGTGTTGAAAAACCACTTTTCGCACTTGTGTTGGTGCAGGAAACCACTTTTTCATTTGTATTAGTGTGGAAAAAACACTTTTCGCACTTGTGTTGGTGTTGAAAAACCACTTTTCTCACTTGTGTTAGTGTTGAAAAACCACTTTTCGCACTTGTGTTAGTGTTGAAAAACCACTTTTCGCACTTGTGTTGGTGCAGGAAACCACTTTTGCACTTGTATTAGTGTGGAAAAAACACTTTTCGCACTTGTGCTAGTGTTGAAAAACCACTTTTCGCACTTGTGTTAGTGTTGAAAAAACACTTTTCGCACTTGTGTTGGTGCAGGAAACCACTTTTCGCACTTGTGTTAGTGTTGAAAAACCACTTTTCGCACTTGTGTTAGTGTTGAAAAAACACTTTTCGCACTTGTGTTAGTGTTGAAAAACCACTTTTCGCACTTGTGTTAGTGTTGAAAAACCACTTTTCGCACTTGTGTTGGTGCAGGAAACCACTTTTGCAGTTGTATTAGTGTGGAAAAAACACTTTTCGCACTTGTGTTAGTGTTGAAAAACCACTTTTCGCACTTGTGTTAGTGTTGAAAAACCACTTTTCGCACTTGTGTTAGTGTTGAAAAACCACTTTTTGCACTTGTGTTAGTGTTGAAAAACCACTTTTCGCACTTGTGTTGGTGCAGGAAACCACATTTGCACTTGTATTAGTGTGGAAAAAACACTTTTTGCACTTGTGATAGTGTTGAAAAACCACTTTTGGCACTTGTGTTAGTGTTGAAAAACCAACTTTTCGCACTTGTGTTAGTGTTGAAAAACCACTTTTCGCACTTGTGTTGGTGCAGGAAACCACATTTGCATTTGAACTAGTGTGGAAAAAACACTTTTTGCACTTGTGTTAGTGTTGAAAAACCACTTTTCGCACTTGTGTTAGTGTTGAAAAACCACTTTTCGCACTTGTGTTAGTGTTGAAAAACCACTTTTCGCACTTGTGTTGGTGCAGGAAACCACTTTTGCACTTGTATTAGTGTGGAAAAAACACTTTTTGCACTTGTTATAGTGTTGAAAAACCACTTTTCGCACTTGTGTTAGTGTTGAAAAACCACTTTTCGCACTTGTGTTAGTGTTGAAAAACCACTTTTCGCACTTGTGTTGGTGCAGGAAACCACTTTTGCACTTGTGATAGTGTTGAAAAACCACTTTTCACACTTGTGTTAGTGTTGAAAAACCACTTTTCGCACTTGTGTTAGTGTTGAAAAACCACTTTTCGCACTTGTGTTGGTGCAGGAAACCACTTTTTCACTTGTATTAGTGTGGAAAAAACACTTTTCGCACTTGTGTTGGTGTTGAAAAACCACTTTTCGCACTTGTGTTAGTGTTGAAAAACCACTTTTCGCACTTGTGTTAGTGTTGAAAAACCACTTTTCGCACTTGTGTTGGTGCAGGAAACCACTTTTGCACTTGTATTAGTGTGGAAAAAACACTTTTCGCACTTGTGTTAGTGTTGAAAAACCACTTTTCGCACTTGTGTTGGTGCAGGAAACCACTTTTGCACTTGTATTAGTGTGGAAAAAACACTTTTTGCACTTGTGATAGTGTTGAAAAACCACTTTTCGCACTTGTGTTAGTGTTGAAAAACCACTTTTCGCACTTGTGTTGGTGCAGGAAACCACTTTTGCACTTGCATTAGTGTGGAAAAAATACTTTTCGCACTTGTGTTATTGTTGAAAAACCACTTTTCACACTTGTGTTAGTGTTGAAAAACCACTTTTCGCACTTGTGTTAGTGTTGAAAAACCACTTTTCGCACTTGTGTTGGTGCAGGAAACCACTTTTGCACTTGTATTAGTGTGGAAAAAACACTTTTTGCACTTGTGTTAGTGTTGAAAAACCACTTTTCGCACTTGTGTTAGTGTTGAAAAACCACTTTTCGCACTTGTGTTAGTGTTGAAAAACCACTTTTCGCACTTGTGTTGGTGCAGGAAACCACTTTTGCACTTGTATTAGTGTGGAAAAAACACTTTTCGCACTTGTGTTAGTGTTGAAAAACCACTTTTCGCACTTGTGTTAGTGTTGAAAAACCACTTTTTGCACTTGTGTTAGTGTTGAAAAATCACTTTTCGCACTTGTGTTGGTGCAGGAAACCACTTTTGCACTTGTATTAGTGTGGAAAAAACACTTTTCGCACTTGTGTTAGTGTTGAAAAACCACTTTTCGCACTTGTGTTAGTGTTGAAAAACCACTTTTCGCACTTGTGTTAGTGTTGAAAAACCACTTTTCGCACTTGTGTTGGTGCAGGAAACCACTTTTGCACTTGTATTAGTGTGGAAAAAACACTTTTCGCACTTGTGTTAGTGTTGAAAAACCACTTTTCGCACTTGTGTTAGTGTTGAAAAACCACTTTTCGCACTTGAGTTAGTGTTGAAAAACCACTTTTCGCACTTGTGTTGGTGCAGGAAACCACTTTTGCACTTGTATTAGTGTGGAAAAAACACTTTTCGCACTTGTGTTAGTGTTGAAAAACCACTTTTCGCACTTGTGTTAGTGTTGAAAAACCACTTTTCGCACTTGTGTTAGTGTTGAAAAACCACTTTTCGCACTTATGTTGGTGCAGGAAACCACTTTTGCACTTGTATTAGTGTGGAAAAAACACTTTTCGCACTTGTGTTAGTGTTGAAAAACCACTTTTCGCACTTGTGTTAGTGTTGAAAAACCACTTTTCGCACTTGTGTTGGTGCAGGAAACCACTTTTGCACTTGTATTAGTGTGGAAAAACCACTTTTCGCACTTGTGTTAGTGTTGAAAAACCACTTTTCGCACTTGTGTTGGTGCAGGAAACCACTTTTGCACTTGTATTAGTGTGGAAAAAACACTTTTCGCACTTGTGTTAGTGTTGAAAAACCACTTTTCGCACTTGTGTTAGTGTTGAAAAACCACTTTTCGCACTTGTGTTAGTGTTGAAAAACCACTTTTCGCACTTGTGTTGGTGCAGGAAACCACTTTTGCACTTGTATTAGTGTGGAAAAAACACTTTTCACACTTGTGTTAGTGTTGAAAAACCACTTTTCGCACTTGTGTTAGTGTTGAAAAACCACTTTTCGCACTTGTGTTGGTGCAGGAAACCACTTTTGCAGTTGTATTAGTGTGGAAAAAACACTTTTCACACTTGTGTTAGTGTTGAAAAACCACTTTTCGCACTTGTGTTAGTGTTGAAAAACCACTTTTTGCACTTGTGTTAGTGTTGAAAAACCACTTTTCGCACTTGTGTTGGTGCAGGAAACCACATTTGCACTTGTATTAGTGTGGAAAAAACACTTTTTGCACTTGCGATAGTGTTGAAAAACCACTTTTGGCACTTGTGTTAGTGTTGAAAAACCACTTTTCGCACTTGTGTTAGTGTTGAAAAACCACTTTTCGCACTTGTGTTGGTGCAGGAAACCACATTTGCACTTGTATTATTGTGGAAAAAACACTTTTTGCACTTGTGTTAGTGTTGAAAAACCACTTTTTGCACTTGTGTTAGTGTTGAAAAATCACTTTTCGCACTTGTGTTGGTGCAGGAAACCACTTTTGCACTTGTATTAGTGTGGAAAAAACACTTTTCGCACTTGTGTTAGTGTTGAAAAACCACTTTTCGCACTTGTGTTAGTGTTGAAAAACCACTTTTCGCACTTGAGTTAGTGTTGAAAAACCACTTTTCGCACTTGTGTTGGTGCAGGAAACCACTTTTGCACTTGTATTAGTGTGGAAAAAACACTTTTTGCACTTGTGTTAGTGTTGAAAAACCACTTTTCGCACTTGTGTTAGTGTTGAAAAACCACTTTTCGCACTTGAGTTAGTGTTGAAAAACCACTTTTCGCACTTGTGTTGGTGCAGGAAACCACTTTTGCACTTGTATTGGTGTGGAAAAACACTTTTCGCACTTGTGTTAGTGTTGAAAAATCACTTTTCGCACTTGTGTTAGTGTTGAAAAACCTCTTTTCGCACTTGTGTTGGTGCAGGAAACCACTTTTGCACTTGTATTAGTGTGGAAAAAACACTTTTCGCACTTGTGTTAGTGTTGAAAAACCACTTTTCGCAGTTGTGTTAGTGTTGAAAAACCACTTTTCGCACTTGTGTTAGTGTTGAAAAACCACTTTTCGCACTTGTGTTGGTGCAGGAAACCACTTTTGCACTTGTATTAGTGTGGAAAAAACACTTTTCGCACTTGTGTTAGTGTTGAAAAACCACTTTTCGCACTTGTGTTAGTGTTGAAAAACCACTTTTCGCACTTGTGTTAGTGTTGAAAAACCACTTTTCGCACTTGTGTTGGTGGAGGAAACCACTTTTGCACTTGTATTAGTGTGGAAAAAACACTTTTCGCACTTGTGTTAGTGTTGAAAAACCACTTTTCGCACTTGTGTTAGTGTTGAAAAACCACTTTTCGCACTTGTGTTGGTGCAGGAAACCACTGTTGCAGTTGTATTAGTGTGGAAAAAACACTTTTCACACTTGTGTTAGTGTTGAAAAACCACTTTTCGCACTTGTGTTAGTGTTGAAAAACCACTTTTTGCACTTGTGTTAGTGTTGAAAAACCACTTTTCGCACTTGTGTTGGTGCAGGAAACCACATTTGCACTTGTATTAGTGTGGAAAAAACACTTTTTGCACTTGCGATAGTGTTGAAAAACCACTTTTGGCACTTGTGTTAGTGTTGAAAAACCACTTTTCGCACTTGTGTTAGTGTTGAAAAACCACTTTCCGCACTTGTGTTGGTGCAGGAAACCACATTTGCACTTGTATTAGTGTGGAAAAAACACTTTTTGCACTTGTGTTAGTGTTGAAAAACCACTTTTTGCACTTGTGTTAGTGTTGAAAAATCACTTTTCGCACTTGTGTTGGTGCAGGAAACCACTTTTGCACTTGTATTAGTGTGGAAAAAACACTTTTCGCACTTGTGTTAGTGTTGAAAAACCACTTTTCGCACTTGTGTTAGTGTTGAAAAACCACTTTTTGCACTTGTGTTAGTGTTGAAAAACAACTTTTCGCACTTGTGTTGGTGCAGGAAACCACTTTTGCACTTGTATTAGTGTGGAAAAAACACTTTTCGCACTTGTGTTAGTGTTGAAAAACCACTTTTCGCACTTGTGTTAGTGTTGAAAAACCACTTTTCGCACTTGAGTTAGTGTTGAAAAACCACTTTTTGCACTTGTGTTGGTGCAGGAAACCACTTTTGCACTTGTATTAGTGTGGAAAAAACACTTTTCGCACTTGTGTTAGTGTTGAAAAACACTTTTCGCACTTGTGTTAGTGTTGAAAAACCACTTTTCGCACTTGTGTTAGTGTTGAAAAACCACTTTTCGCACTTGTGTTGGTGCAGGAAACCACTTTTGCACTTGTATTAGTGTGGAAAAAACACTTTTCGCACTTGTGTTAGTGTTGAAAAACCACTTTTCGCACTTGTGTTAGTGTTGAAAAACCACTTTTCGCACTTGTGTTGGTGCAGGAAACCACTTTTGCACTTGTATTAGTGTGGAAAAAACACTTTTCGCACTTGTGTTAGTGTTGAAAAACCACTTTTCGCACTTGTGTTGGTGCAGGAAACCACTTTTGCACTTGTATTAGTGTGGAAAAAACACTTTTTGCACTTGTGTTAGTGTTGAAAAACCACTTTTTGCACTTGTGTTAGTGTTGAAAAATCACTTTTCGCACTTGTGTTGGTGCAGGAAACCACTTTTGCACTTGTATTAGTGTGGAAAAAACACTTTTCGCACTTGTGTTAGTGTTGAAAAACCACTTTTCGCACTTGTGTTAGTGTTGAAAAACCACTTTTCGCACTTGTGTTAGTGTTGAAAAACCACTTTTCGCACTTGTGTTGGTGCAGGAAACCACTTTTGCACTTGTATTAGTGTGGAAAAAACACTTTTTGCACTTGCGATAGTGTTGAAAAACCACTTTTGGCACTTGTGTTAGTGTTGAAAAACCACTTTTCGCACTTGTGTTAGTGTTGAAAAACCACTTTTCGCACTTGTGTTGGTGCAGGAAACCACATTTGCACTTGTATTATTGTGGAAAAAACACTTTTTGCACTTGTGTTAGTGTTGAAAAACCACTTTTTGCACTTGTGTTAGTGTTGAAAAATCACTTTTCGCACTTGTGTTGGTGCAGGAAACCACTTTTGCACTTGTATTAGTGTGGAAAAAACACTTTTCGCACTTGTGTTAGTGTTGAAAAACCACTTTTCGCACTTGTGTTAGTGTTGAAAAACCACTTTTCGCACTTGAGTTAGTGTTGAAAAACCACTTTTCGCACTTGTGTTGGTGCAGGAAACCACTTTTGCACTTGTATTAGTGTGGAAAAAACACTTTTTGCACTTGTGTTAGTGTTGAAAAACCACTTTTCGCACTTGTGTTAGTGTTGAAAAACCACTTTTCGCACTTGAGTTAGTGTTGAAAAACCACTTTTCGCACTTGTGTTGGTGCAGGAAACCACTTTTGCACTTGTATTAGTGTGGAAAAACACTTTTCGCACTTGTGTTAGTGTTGAAAAATCACTTTTCGCACTTGTGTTAGTGTTGAAAAACCTCTTTTCGCACTTGTGTTGGTGCAGGAAACCACTTTTGCACTTGTATTAGTGTGGAAAAAACACTTTTCGCACTTGTGTTAGTGTTGAAAAACCACTTTTCGCAGTTGTGTTAGTGTTGAAAAACCACTTTTCGCACTTGTGTTAGTGTTGAAAAACCACTTTTCGCACTTGTGTTGGTGCAGGAAACCACTTTTGCACTTGTATTAGTGTGGAAAAAACACTTTTCGCACTTGTGTTAGTGTTGAAAAACCACTTTTCGCACTTGTGTTAGTGTTGAAAAACCACTTTTCGCACTTGTGTTAGTGTTGAAAAACCACTTTTCGCACTTGTGTTGGTGGAGGAAACCACTTTTGCACTTGTATTAGTGTGGAAAAAACACTTTTCGCACTTGTGTTAGTGTTGAAAAACCACTTTTCGCACTTGTGTTAGTGTTGAAAAACCACTTTTCGCACTTGTGTTGGTGCAGGAAACCACTGTTGCAGTTGTATTAGTGTGGAAAAAACACTTTTCACACTTGTGTTAGTGTTGAAAAACCACTTTTCGCACTTGTGTTAGTGTTGAAAAACCACTTTTTGCACTTGTGTTAGTGTTGAAAAACCACTTTTCGCACTTGTGTTGGTGCAGGAAACCACATTTGCACTTGTATTAGTGTGGAAAAAACACTTTTTGCACTTGCGATAGTGTTGAAAAACCACTTTTGGCACTTGTGTTAGTGTTGAAAAACCACTTTTCGCACTTGTGTTAGTGTTGAAAAACCACTTTCCGCACTTGTATTGGTGCAGGAAACCACATTTGCACTTGTATTAGTGTGGAAAAAACACTTTTTGCACTTGTGTTAGTGTTGAAAAACCACTTTTTGCACTTGTGTTAGTGTTGAAAAATCACTTTTCGCACTTGTGTTGGTGCAGGAAACCACTTTTGCACTTGTATTAGTGTGGAAAAAACACTTTTCGCACTTGTGTTAGTGTTGAAAAACCACTTTTCGCACTTGTGTTAGTGTTGAAAAACCACTTTTTGCACTTGTGTTAGTGTTGAAAAACAACTTTTCGCACTTGTGTTGGTGCAGGAAACCACTTTTGCACTTGTATTAGTGTGGAAAAAACACTTTTCGCACTTGTGTTAGTGTTGAAAAACCACTTTTCGCACTTGTGTTAGTGTTGAAAAACCACTTTTCGCACTTGAGTTAGTGTTGAAAAACCACTTTTTGCACTTGTGTTGGTGCAGGAAACCACTTTTGCACTTGTATTAGTGTGGAAAAAACACTTTTCGCACTTGTGTTAGTGTTGAAAAACACTTTTCGCACTTGTGTTAGTGTTGAAAAACCACTTTTCGCACTTGTGTTAGTGTTGAAAAACCACTTTTCGCACTTGTGTTGGTGCAGGAAACCACTTTTGCACTTGTATTAGTGTGGAAAAAACACTTTTCGCACTTGTGTTAGTGTTGAAAAACCACTTTTCGCACTTGTGTTAGTGTTGAAAAACCACTTTTCGCACTTGTGTTGGTGCAGGAAACCACTTTTGCACTTGTATTAGTGTGGAAAAAACACTTTTCGCACTTGTGTTAGTGTTGAAAAACCACTTTTCGCACTTGTGTTGGTGCAGGAAACCACTTTTGCACTTGTATTAGTGTGGAAAAAACACTTTTTGCACTTGTGTTAGTGTTGAAAAACCACTTTTTGCACTTGTGTTAGTGTTGAAAAATCACTTTTCGCACTTGTGTTGGTGCAGGAAACCACTTTTGCACTTGTATTAGTGTGGAAAAAACACTTTTCGCACTTGTGTTAGTGTTGAAAAACCACTTTTCGCACTTGTGTTAGTGTTGAAAAACCACTTTTCGCACTTGTGTTAGTGTTGAAAAACCACTTTTCGCACTTGTGTTGGTGCAGGAAACCACTTTTGCACTTGTATTAGTGTGGAAAAAACACTTTTCGCACTTGTGTTAGTGTTGAAAAACCACTTTTCGCACTTGTGTTGGTGCAGGAAACCACTTTTGCACTTGTATTAGTGTGGAAAAAACACTTTTCGCCCTTGTGTTAGTGTTGAAAAACCACTTTTCGCACTTGTGTTAGTGTTGAAAAACCACTTTTCGCACTTGTGTTAGTGTTGAAAAACCACTTTTCGCACTTGTGTTGGTGCAGGAAACCACTTTTGCACTTGTATTAGTGTGGAAAAAACACTTTTTGCACTTGTGATAGCGTTGAAAAACCACTTTTCGCACTTGTGTTAGTGTTGAAAAACCACTTTTCGCACTTGTGTTGGTGCAGGAAACCACTTTTGCATTTGTATTAGTGTGGAAAAAACACTTTTTGCACTTGTGATAGTGATGAAAAACCACTTTTCACACTTGTGTTAGTGTTGAAAAACCACTTTTCGCACTTGTGTTAGTGTTGAAAAACCACTTTTCGCACTTGTGTTGGTGCAGGAAACCACTTTTTCATTTGTATTAGTGTGGAAAAAACACTTTTCGCACTTGTGTTGGTGTTGAAAAACCACTTTTCTCACTTGTGTTAGTGTTGAAAAACCACTTTTCGCATTTGTGTTAGTGTTGAAAAACCACTTTTCGCACTTGTGTTGGTGCAGGAAACCACTTTTGCACTTGTATTAGTGTGGAAAAAACACTTTTCGCACTTGTGCTAGTGTTGAAAAACCACTTTTCGCACTTGTGTTAGTGTTGAAAAAACACTTTTCGCACTTGTGTTGGTGCAGGAAACCACTTTTCGCACTTGTGTTAGTGTTGAAAAACCACTTTTCGCACTTGTGTTAGTGTTGAAAAAACACTTTTCGCACTTGTGTTAGTGTTGAAAAACCACTTTTCGCACTTGTGTTAGTGTTGAAAAACCACTTTTCGCACTTGTGTTGGTGCAGGAAACCACTTTTGCAGTTGTATTAGTGTGGAAAAAACACTTTTCGCACTTGTGTTAGTGTTGAAAAACCACTTTTCGCACTTGTGTTAGTGTTGAAAAACCACTTTTCACACTTGTGTTAGTGTTGAAAAACCACTTTTTGCACTTGTGTTAGTGTTGAAAAACCACTTTTCGCACTTGTGTTGGTGCAGGAAACCACATTTGCACTTGTATTAGTGTGGAAAAAACACTTTTTGCACTTGTGATAGTGTTGAAAAACCACTTTTGGCACTTGTGTTAGTGTTGAAAAACCACTTTTCGCACTTGTGTTAGTGTTGAAAAACCACTTTTCGCACTTGTGTTGGTGCAGGAAACCACATTTGCATTTGAACTAGTGTGGAAAAAACACTTTTTGCACTTGTGTTAGTGTTGAAAAACCACTTTTCGCACTTGTGTTAGTGTTGAAAAACCACTTTTCGCACTTGTGTTGGTGCAGGAAACCACTTTTGCACTTGTATTAGTGTGGAAAAAACACTTTTCGCACTTGTGTTAGTGTTGAAAAACCACTTTTCGCACTTGTGTTAGTGTTGAAAAACCACTTTTTGCACTTGTGATAGTGTTGAAAAACAACTTCTCGCACTTGTGTTAGTGTTGAAAAACCACTTTTCGCACTTGTGTTAGTGTTGAAAAACCACTTTTCACACTTGTGTTAGTGTTGAAAAACCACTTTTGCACTTGTGTTGGTGCAGGAAACCACTTTTGCACTTGTATTAGTGTGGAAAAAACACTTTTCGCACTTGTGTTAGTGTTGAAAAACCACTTTTCGCAGTTGTGTTAGTGTTGAAAAACCACTTTTCGCACTTGTGTTAGTGTTGAAAAACCACTTTTCGCACTTGTGTTGGTGCAGGAAACCACTTTTGCACTTGTATTAGTGTGGAAAAAACACTTTTCGCACTTGTGTTAGTGTTGAAAAACCACTTTTCGCACTTGTGTTAGTGTTGAAAAACCACTTTTCGCACTTGTGTTAGTGTTGAAAAACCACTTTTCGCACTTGTGTTGGTGGAGGAAACCACTTTTGCACTTGTATTAGTGTGGAAAAAACACTTTTTGCACTTGTGTTAGTGTTGAAAAACCACTTTTCGCACTTGTGTTAGTGTTGAAAAACCACTTTTCGCACTTGTGTTGGTGCAGGAAACCACTGTTGCAGTTGTATTAGTGTGGAAAAAACACTTTTCACACTTGTGTTAGTGTTGAAAAACCACTTTTCGCACTTGTGTTAGTGTTGAAAAACCACTTTTTGCACTTGTGTTAGTGTTGAAAAACCACTTTTCGCACTTGTGTTGGTGCAGGAAACCACATTTGCACTTGTATTAGTGTGGAAAAAACACTTTTTGCACTTGCGATAGTGTTGAAAAACCACTTTTGGCACTTGTGTTAGTGTTGAAAAACCACTTTTCGCACTTGTGTTAGTGTTGAAAAACCACTTTCCGCACTTGTGTTGGTGCAGGAAACCACATTTGCACTTGTATTAGTGTGGAAAAAACACTTTTTGCACTTGTGTTAGTGTTGAAAAACCACTTTTTGCACTTGTGTTAGTGTTGAAAAATCACTTTTCGCACTTGTGTTGGTGCAGGAAACCACTTTTGCACTTGTATTAGTGTGGAAAAAACACTTTTCGCACTTGTGTTAGTGTTGAAAAACCACTTTTCGCACTTGTGTTAGTGTTGAAAAACCACTTTTTGCACTTGTGTTAGTGTTGAAAAACAACTTTTCGCACTTGTGTTGGTGCAGGAAACCACTTTTGCACTTGTATTAGTGTGGAAAAAACACTTTTCGCACTTGTGTTAGTGTTGAAAAACCACTTTTCGCACTTGTGTTAGTGTTGAAAAACCACTTTTCGCACTTGAGTTAGTGTTGAAAAACCACTTTTTGCACTTGTGTTGGTGCAGGAAACCACTTTTGCACTTGTATTAGTGTGGAAAAAACACTTTTCGCACTTGTGTTAGTGTTGAAAAACACTTTTCGCACTTGTGTTAGTGTTGAAAAACCACTTTTCGCACTTGTGTTAGTGTTGAAAAACCACTTTTCGCACTTGTGTTGGTGCAGGAAACCACTTTTGCACTTGTATTAGTGTGGAAAAAACACTTTTCGCACTTGTGTTAGTGTTGAAAAACCACTTTTCGCACTTGTGTTAGTGTTGAAAAACCACTTTTCGCACTTGTGTTGGTGCAGGAAACCACTTTTGCACTTGTATTAGTGTGGAAAAAACACTTTTCGCACTTGTGTTAGTGTTGAAAAACCACTTTTCGCACTTGTGTTGGTGCAGGAAACCACTTTTGCACTTGTATTAGTGTGGAAAAAACACTTTTTGCACTTGTGTTAGTGTTGAAAAACCACTTTTTGCACTTGTGTTAGTGTTGAAAAATCACTTTTCGCACTTGTGTTGGTGCAGGAAACCACTTTTGCACTTGTATTAGTGTGGAAAAAACACTTTTCGCACTTGTGTTAGTGTTGAAAAACCACTTTTCGCACTTGTGTTAGTGTTGAAAAACCACTTTTCGCACTTGTGTTAGTGTTGAAAAACCACTTTTCGCACTTGTGTTGGTGCAGGAAACCACTTTTGCACTTGTATTAGTGTGGAAAAAACACTTTTCGCACTTGTGTTAGTGTTGAAAAACCACTTTTCGCACTTGTGTTGGTGCAGGAAACCACTTTTGCACTTGTATTAGTGTGGAAAAAACACTTTTCGCCCTTGTGTTAGTGTTGAAAAACCACTTTTCGCACTTGTGTTAGTGTTGAAAAACCACTTTTCGCACTTGTGTTAGTGTTGAAAAACCACTTTTCGCACTTGTGTTGGTGCAGGAAACCACTTTTGCACTTGTATTAGTGTGGAAAAAACACTTTTTGCACTTGTGATAGCGTTGAAAAACCACTTTTCGCACTTGTGTTAGTGTTGAAAAACCACTTTTCGCACTTGTGTTGGTGCAGGAAACCACTTTTGCATTTGTATTAGTGTGGAAAAAACACTTTTTGCACTTGTGATAGTGATGAAAAACCACTTTTCACACTTGTGTTAGTGTTGAAAAACCACTTTTCGCACTTGTGTTAGTGTTGAAAAACCACTTTTCGCACTTGTGTTGGTGCAGGAAACCACTTTTTCATTTGTATTAGTGTGGAAAAAACACTTTTCGCACTTGTGTTGGTGTTGAAAAACCACTTTTCTCACTTGTGTTAGTGTTGAAAAACCACTTTTCGCATTTGTGTTAGTGTTGAAAAACCACTTTTCGCACTTGTGTTGGTGCAGGAAACCACTTTTGCACTTGTATTAGTGTGGAAAAAACACTTTTCGCACTTGTGCTAGTGTTGAAAAACCACTTTTCGCACTTGTGTTAGTGTTGAAAAAACACTTTTCGCACTTGTGTTGGTGCAGGAAACCACTTTTCGCACTTGTGTTAGTGTTGAAAAACCACTTTTCGCACTTGTGTTAGTGTTGAAAAAACACTTTTCGCACTTGTGTTAGTGTTGAAAAACCACTTTTCGCACTTGTGTTAGTGTTGAAAAACCACTTTTCGCACTTGTGTTGGTGCAGGAAACCACTTTTGCAGTTGTATTAGTGTGGAAAAAACACTTTTCGCACTTGTGTTAGTGTTGAAAAACCACTTTTCGCACTTGTGTTAGTGTTGAAAAACCACTTTTCGCACTTGTGTTAGTGTTGAAAAACCACTTTTTGCACTTGTGTTAGTGTTGAAAAACCACTTTTCGCACTTGTGTTGGTGCAGGAAACCACATTTGCACTTGTATTAGTGTGGAAAAAACACTTTTTGCACTTGTGATAGTGTTGAAAAACCACTTTTGGCACTTGTGTTAGTGTTGAAAAACCACTTTTCGCACTTGTGTTAGTGTTGAAAAACCACTTTTCGCACTTGTGTTGGTGCAGGAAACCACATTTGCATTTGAACTAGTGTGGAAAAAACACTTTTTGCACTTGTGTTAGTGTTGAAAAACCACTTTTCGCACTTGTGTTAGTGTTGAAAAACCACTTTTCGCACTTGTGTTGGTGCAGGAAACCACTTTTGCACTTGTATTAGTGTGGAAAAAACACTTTTCGCACTTGTGTTAGTGTTGAAAAACCACTTTTCGCACTTGTGTTAGTGTTGAAAAACCACTTTTTGCACTTGTGATAGTGTTGAAAAACAACTTCTCGCACTTGTGTTAGTGTTGAAAAACCACTTTTCGCACTTGTGTTAGTGTTGAAAAACCACTTTTCACACTTGTGTTAGTGTTGAAAAACCACTTTTGCACTTGTGTTGGTGCAGGAAACCACTTTTGCACTTGTATTAGTGTGGAAAAAACACTTTTTGCACTTGTGATAGTGTTGAAAAACCACTTTTCGCACTTGTGTTAGTGTTGAAAAACCACTTTTCGCACTTGTGTTAGTGTTGAAAAACCACTTTTCGCACTTGTGTTGGTGCAGGAAACCACTTTTGCACTTGTATTAGTGTGGAAAAAACACTTTTCGCACTTGTGTTAGTGTTGAAAAACCACTTTTCACACTTGTGTTAGTGTTGAAAAACCACTTCTCGCACTTGTGAGTAGTGTAATAATGTTGCTTCTGGGACACCTCCGTTTAACATGGGAAATCCCTATCTAATGTCATTTACCCCCTTGTCTTTTTCAAAAATCATAAACACCTCTATTTCTCCCACCCTCATCTTTATGAACCTTTTGTCTGTAGTACCTATCCTTAATGTTGTTCATTAGACCACTCAAACACTACAAATATTTGTTTTCTCTTATAGACCTATCATCCTTCTTCTACATATCATCTGGCAGATTAATCTTTGACCCACTCAAACATTGACCCATTCACTTCCATATTAATTCTTTCCCTCCCTCATTGCCCCTAAACACCTATATTTCTCTCACCCTGTTCTTTACGAACCTTCTAACCTTTTGACATGTTATCCTTATTCATTAGACCACTTAAACACCTGTGATCCTTCTGACCTCATGGACCTTTTAACCTTTTACTCTTAATATCATCTGGTGAATATAACCCACTCAAACAACGACCCTACAAATATTTGTTTATGCGTGGGAAATAATTTAATTCTCCTACAACTCTCTTCACCATCTAATATATTAACAAAAAATATGTTTGAGTTTGGTTCTTTATTAAGATATTTTAACTGAGCTAAGATAAAATGGTAAACCTCCCTCAATGTTCTTGCTTGAGCGCCTCCAGTGCCACATACCATTTTTAAATTAAAGTATATATTTTCCTGACAACCATCAAAGTTTTCCGTCCACTCAAAAATATTTCCATCTTTTTTACCCAATTCACCGGTATTTAAATTAATTCTCTTATTTGTTTTGTGAACTTTTTTACCAGTTGCCTTTTCAATTATACCTATTTGATATTTTTCACATTCATTATGTTTTCCATTTATATACCAAGGTTGATTACACCTCCACTCTTTAGTCTGGTTGATACTTGGTTCTATCATTTATATAATAGTAAAAAAGGCGGCGGTAGCCCGTTAAAATCCCCAACCCCCCCCCCCCTTTTTAACTTATCACTTATATATATCTTATCACTTATATATATCTTATCACTTATGTATATCTTATCACTTATATATATATATCTTATCACTTATATATATATCTTATCACTTATATACTTATATAACCATAAGGGAGACTATCAATTCCATTTTCTAAAATAAACCTCTTATCATCAAAAGCCCCCAATGCTTTCTTATTTATCTCTTCTGAATATAATTGATGTTTATAACTTCTTATTCCATTAATCTTTCTAAACTCTTCTTTCTTTGTTGTTAAACAGTTATAATAATCCTTAAAGTTTATTGTTTCTTTAATAACATTTTTCTTTACACCTTTTAACTTCTTATCAGTCTTTTCAACGTTATTCACAATGTATTTATAAGCATAAGCCTTTGACCTCAATCCCACAAATTCACTCATAACATTTCCTCCTAATTCATCCTTGAACTTTCCAATCACCTTTTTATTTTTAGAAGAGAACAACTCACTCTCTGGACTGTAATTACTCGTGTCATAGATATTAATGTCTCTTTTCATGTCTGAATAAACATCGTTGGTATTAATTTTCAAAATAAAACTATCTGTATCCATATAAAGTAGATTAACATCATTTTGATATTTCTTCCTCAAGTTATTATAAAAGTAATCATACATTAATGACTTTGATAAATCAAGAATTGTTGTTCCAATATAAATAGGTTTGTTCATTTCAATACTCTCTTTAATCAAATGGATCGCACAAAAGTTCTCAGTAAAGACCTCAGCTCGAGTAAAACTCGGTCTATTAATTAATTTTGATGCTTGTTCCCAAGATGTTGATAGTCTGATATTTTGTCTTTTCCTCACATTCTCCATAGTCTTACCAAAGACCGCATTATTCATCAATTTATAAAAGTCTTTCTCAAAATCTGTTTTTGACTCTGTTCTTCTTTGTGTATTAAAATCAATGTACCCCTTTAACCAATGACTTTGATTGAACTTTAGAACCCTATGGATCTTCTCTACTCTTAGACCTTTTGATAAATATTGTCGCAAATTTCTTTGGTGTAGAACATAATTTTTCTTGTTATATAATGTAGTAAGTAATTTTTCTGTTGATTCACCTATATCAAACGATCGTTGATAATCACTCAACCATTCTTTCTTTGGACTTGCTTTCTCACAAGCAAATGGGAGATCTTTGTGTAGGTTATGGAGTTCCTCTGGATATTTTAAATCAATTTCAAAATAATAACCAACTTTTTCTTCATCCAATTCTTTTTGTGTAGAGATACATACATCTTGTAAAACGTTTTTGTAGTCTTTTTCCTTTACCCATCTAAGTTTTCCATAAGGAAGAGCCTGAGACATTGCCCAGCCATACAGGTTGTTCGCGTCATAGTACATCAAGTAAGAACTCTCTTTCGTTGGATCATAATTTGGAAGATATTTGTTATTTGCTTTTGCGTATCTACTCGAGCAGACTTGTGAAATTCCACCTCTTTTTGCCTTTTCAATCATCAAAAGCATATCAACATCGGTTATCAAATCCAAATCTTGTTTTGTCATTTTCAACATCGCACTCCAGGCCAATCCAGGTGCTGTGTAGTAGTGAGCAGGATCCAATCCATATCCAGTGCGACAAACAGATCTAAAGGCTTCAAATACATCGGCCAATAAAAGCACATCAGTTTTGAGATACAAATCGTGATACTCGCCAAGATTCTTGATGTTATATTTTTCCCAAACATTTTGTGCGTGTACATAATCTTTATCAGATATATGACTATTATTTAATTTGTTATAGAAATTTTCTTTTGAAGGAAGTTGTGTTTCATTGAATCTCTCAAATGAGTCCATATAGTCATAGGGGTAAATTCCCTTTTGTGTTAGAAAATCTTTATCTAAAAAATACTCTGAAAGACATGGAAACTCTTTTAGATTTTGAACCAAGTTAACCAATGGACTTGCCATGAATTTAAATGTATCAAGAAATCTGATATGAGTAATAGGAGATGTGTGAATTGTTTTTGTGAATGAAATGTATTTCTGATCCGTGTTTGGAATTGCTGAGATACTTCCAGAAGTCTTTGAGAGTTCCTTGATAAATAGATGTGTATCATAATGAGCGTTGTTATGAAGAAAGACAGGAATGAAAGAGGGGAGTTGATAATTAATATTACAACTTTGATGAGCCGGACCTCTATATTTACCAGTGAGATGACAATGGTCTCTAACCTTTAGACCTTTACCAATTTTCTCCTCACAAATATGACAGACATTGTTTTTTATAAATTCCCTTTTTTCTTTACTTGTTAAGGACATTGGTTTATTGGTTTCTCTCATTATCTTGGTTAATCGAACACAGTCTTTTTCTAGTCGTTTCACAAACTCCTCTGGGGTATTTGAGCCTCTATACATCTCTAACTTGTTATATTTATCACCAACGGATGATTTGATATAATAACAAAAACCACAAGGAGTATGTTTTTGATATTTATTTGTGTATGATTCTTTTGGATCTTGAGAAGCAGTATCAATTTTTTCTAAAATACTTTCAAAATCAGCATATATAACAAATGGATGTTTGATCTTTTTATTTTCATCTTTGAATGTGATCTTTGAGCCTTCTTTAGGCATATTGATTACCGTTGATTTATGTTCGCCACAATAATTTGAATGTTTATCTAATCTTTCTTGTGAATTGAAGAAGTTAAGACAACGCAAACAAATATATATTTTATTTGTTCTCTTACAGACTTGTGGTTTTATTAATTTAGCAATATCTTTGATGTATGTATAATGTGAATTTTCGTCTGAATTAAAATATAGAAGATTAATATGAGTTTGTTTACAATTGTCAGAAAGCTTTAAAACCTGAATGTTGTTTGTTTCTGTTAGACCATAAACATTAACTGATAAATTATTCATCTTTTCAAATTTAGGAATATCATTTAAAGTCATCGGAAACTTTAGATCTTTCGTATTTAATGTATTCTCATATTTTTTATAATGAGATACTCTTTCATCATGAAAATGTGGAGGATGTAAGTGTGCTAAAATAGACCAGAGAAAACATTTATTGTCTTTATTTTTGATATTGATAACTGCTTTTCTATTTTTGATAACACTGGGTAAATCAATGTAAGAAGAAGCTTTTAGAGGATCTGATTTAAGAATATGAATGTCTATGTAAATAATTTTTCCTATATTGAATCCACTTCCTACGATTGAATTATCCACATCTTGCTCTTGTTTAATAAGTTCATCATAGACTCCTGATGTTTTAAAATCTTGATATGAAGATATAAAGTGTGGCTCAGTTCTCATGTATGGTGCATCTATAACTCCTTCATCCTTTGTCATTTCTAATTTTACTCCCATATAAAATTTAAGTGGTTTCATTTCCTTTAGTGTTTTTTCAATCAACGTTTGAACAGCAGGTTTAACTATTTCTACAGCATCAACTATAGACTCTGGTTCAGGAGGTTTGAAGTTAAAGACTCTTATTTTAATATGTCCTTTGAATGCTCCATCAGAGTTTTTAGTTGTGATAAAATTTGATAAATGTAGATTTGTTTTAAGATGTATTTTGAAGCCTTTCTTGAGGATATTTTTATTACATGTAGAACAGTGTTTTGTTTCAGGTGGAAGAGGGGAAAGTTTGTTTAAAATGTTGTATGTATGTTTTGCGGTGAGAATATGTTGTTTATAATATTTTACTTCCTTCTCGCAAGTATCACAATAAACCATATTTATAGCGTGAGAAAACGTGGTGTTTTATATATATCACTGTGCTTAAAATAAAACACTTTTGAGCTTTACAGCTCCGTTTTATATATATCGCTGTGCTTAAACTAAAACACTTTTTCACTCAGAATCATCTAAGTCATAACTATCACATGAATACTCAGAATCATACTCAGAGTCATCAATAAAGCTACTCTCATAACTATCATTTGAGCACAAACTATTAGTATCATAACTATCATCTGTGTTCAATGAAATACTATCATCACCATCGTCCAAGTTCAATGAAATACTATCATCACTATCGTCCGAGTTCAATGAAATAGTAAAATCTTCACTGCTGTATTGACTCATATTTAATTAGCAAGAAAAATATTCCCATCAATATCTATATACTTTCTTTCATTAACAGATTCAATCTCTACAATTTTTATATCAAAAGTTATCTTTAAATAATCTCTAACTATCATAGAACGAAATGACATTTCACCAGAAATATTAACATCATTCATTTTACTTAGATCTACACCCTTTGGATTATTAAAGAAAATACAAATGTCTCCTCTAGAATTATTAATGGTCTTATCATTCTTTTTCAAAGTATCGTGGTCAATCACTTTTTCAAGCTTTGAATAAATTGCCAGGAGTAGAGGAGAAACTTTTGTTAGATTTACTTTAATGGATGTCTTTCCAGGTATAGTTAGAGCTCTTCCTTTAAATGAAATAGAGGGGCTCATGTTATTTTCCATAACTGGTTTTACCCAAAAATTTCCATATTTATCTTTGTTCAATTTAACATCTTTGACATATTTTTCTATATCTTCCACCGAAGTAGAGATTGATTGAAATTTGTCTTTTGTGCTTTGAAACATTGTATTTATTAATGAATAAACTTGCGTTTAGTTTAAGTAAAAATTTACCACATAAATATGATAAGTTCTGAAGGATATTTAGAATTTCCAGACTCTCCATATGATAAATTAGAGAATTGTCCGGCTTGTGATAGAGTGGGGCTTAATGATGAGGATTCATATAAACAATGTATTTTCTGTGATTTAATTTTAATTAATGATAATAAGAAATATAAAAAAATATATAACTCTTTTAAATTAGAACCAAAAATGAATTACTTTACAAGATTAATAAGAGAGATGAATGTTAAGTATTGTGATGATAATACACCATTTCTTTCAAGGGAAGAGACTATTTGTATTGAGGAAATGTATAAGGGTTTAATGATATTTATTATTCAAAATAATTTTAATGGAAATGTTAATACAAGATACTATATAAATAAAATAATGAATTATTTTGAAATTAAACCAGAACTCAGGATAAAATATAGAGTTTCTAAAATAGCTCAAAAAAAGTTGGATGACTTGTTTTCCAAATATATAAATGAATGATTTTTTACCCGTTTGGGAAAATAAGATAAAATTTAATAACCATAAAAACATTCCAAATTCATTGAGATGTCTAATAGTTGGTTCAAGCGGATGTGGGAAAACCTGTTTACTTTTAAAGATGCTCCTTGGTCCTAATTTTTTAGATTATGATAATTTAATAATTTTTACAAAGTCAAGTTTTCAACCCGAGTATCAACTACTCTCACAGGGTTTTAATGCGGGTCTTAAAAAGGAAGACATTATCGGTTTATTTAAACTTCAAAACAAACTAAATGATTATAATATTGATGATATAATACAATTATTTTGTGATACACAGAAATCAAAATCGAAACCCATAACTTGTATTCTCAGTGATAATACGGATGATATACCTTCACCTCAAGATTTAGATAAATCAAAAAAGAACCTTGTCATCTTTGATGATTGTGTCAATGAGAGAAACCAAACAGTAATGGATAGCTACTATACAAGAGGGAGACATTCTTCTTGTAATTGTATATATCTTAGTCAATCATATTTTCAACTCCCTCGACGCTCAATAAGAAACAATGCCAATACTTTTATTTTATTTAAGTTAAATTCAATAGATGTAAATAATTTTTGGAGAGATAATTGCTCTACGTTATGTAGTAAAAAAGAATTTGAAAATTATATGAAACACACGATTGGAAAATATAAATATATTGTTGTGAAACAAGATGAGATACTAAATGATATTTTTCAATAAATAAATACAGAAAATGAATACTGAAGAAAGAGAAAGAAAGTTTAAGGAACATCAACAATTAGTTTCAAAAGTTGTTAAACAACAGGAAGAGATAAAGAAGAAACGGAGACAGAAACTAACTGGTGAAGAAGCCTTTGAAAGAAAACAAGAGAAATTCTTTAAACCACTTTTGAAAACTCAACACCCTACAGTTCCCACGGTAGAATTTACTCCGAAAAAACTTCAAATGCTCAAAGATTTTAGTCAGATAACAAAACAAGAACTTGGTGAATTAGAATATGATGACGAGGGATTATTTCGGAAACTTGAGCAGGTAAATCAACCCCCTAATTATGTTGTGGAAGCTCTTCAAAAC